>NC_056744.1:392118798-392184865 GCF_019279795.1 Protopterus annectens
ACGGCGTATCAGCTTGTTTAGCCTGTGCTTCCTTCAACCGACGGACTCTTAGGCGTCGGTCGGAGTTTGCAGAAGAGTTTTTGGCTCCACTTTTGCATATAAAATGCCGTCGGAGACTCTAAAAAGCATAGAAAGGACCGACACTGCAGCCCAGGTTTCGGCTGAAACCACGGTTAGGCCTACATGAGTGTCTCTGTTTCGCTGAAACCGAGACCTCGGTTCTCCTTGACGAAAGCATGCGCCGATAACCGAGGCCACACAGGCCATGGCTGAGTCGGCTACAGAAATTCCTGCTGAAGTAGCAGGCACACAAGAGTTGTCTGACACTATTCCGTTGGACATCTATACTCCTGCACGTGGGGCAGCCAGACCCCTGCTTCTATGTCTATCAAGGCCTTTTCCAGGGCTAAAGCAGCCAAACTTTCCAAGGCCTTACCTTCAAAAGCTCCCTCTCACAGGCCTACCTCAAGTTCCCAGATTCTCAGCCTTGCTGAGGACCTAATTTCTCTGATCAGGGGAACCCATCCTCACCCAGACAGGGCCTCACAATCCCTCCTGAAAAGAGGCCTAGGACTGAACCCCTGAACCTCTGTCCTCTGACTACTCCTCGAATGGTTCAGATGTATCGGACCATCAGGAAGGCCCGTACTCACCTTATGAGGATTCTGATGCAGAAGACTCCATTCCTTCTGCCTCACCTCCAGAAGAATTTTCTTTTGGGGAAACCCTACACTCAATGAGGGAACACTTCCAATGGCAGGGTCAGGATTTCTCTGATTCTAGGAAAAGGCTAAGGACTTTACACTTACCACAGCATAGGCCTTTAGCCATTCCACCTGTACTATCAGTTGTTGATGATGCATACAATGATGCCATTACTGCCCCTGATTCTCTTCCCCCGGCCCCTGCAAAGCCTGACAGATACTACAGGGTCCCGGATTCCCACTACCACTTGTATAAGGCTCATGCTGCAGACCCATAAACCATTTCTCAGGGCCCTAAAGGTGTTGCAGCTGCCTCTGCCAAAAACCCACTACCATCTGAAAGAGAATCTAGAGCATTAGAGAGATGGGGTAAAAAGGTTTATACATCTGCTACTCTTTCTGCCGGGGCTTTAAACTGTCAATTTCACATGATACAGTACCAGGAATTTTTGTTAGATCAGCTGAATAAAAAGCTGGCCTCTCCTGAACCTTTAGACCGTAAGTCCCTTCAGGATTTGGTACACAATTCTCAGCAGGTCAGTAATCATTTCTTAAAATGTGGCTATGATGCACTGGAGGCTTCATTTAGATCAGCTATGACTGGAGCAGTGATTGAAGGCATGCCTGGTTAAAAGAACAATCCTTACCAGACCATGTTAAGTCTAAACTCCTGGATGCCCCTATGGAGAAACAAAGTTTGTTTGGCTCCCCTGCACAGGAGGTTCTAAAGAAAGTGGAAAAAAAGCAAAATCTGTCCAAACAGTCAAGGATTTTTTGCAGGTCCAACCTCCGAGGTTTAGCAGAAATTGGCCTTCAAAGAACTGGTCCTTTCCAGACACCTCCAGAGCACAGAGAGGCAGAAATAGACGCCCAAGAGGCAGAGGTCAATCTAGGGGTGCCTACAGGGGTCGTCAGTGGCAACCTGCCAACCAAAGAAGTGCCGCCACAGCTGCGACTGCAACCACTTCTACAGGACAGACACAATGACTTGGCTCTGATTCCGCCTACCAGGGAACAACTGGAAGCACCCTTGGGCGGAAAGCTAGCCTTATTCTCAAGAAATTGGCATTGTATTACAGGAGACAAATGGACTTTACAAACAATAGACAAGGGCTACAGGTTTCACTTCCACACTCTACCAAAAAAGAGAGGAATGTCAAACCTTCCACCAAGCCAGAAATCAGAGGCTCTAAAACAAATCATCAGTTTACTAAGGATGAGAGCAATAGAAAAGGTACCATCTATGGAACAAGGCCAAGGATTTTACTCCAGACTATTCCTTGTACCAAGAAAAGAAAATCAATGGAGGCCTATTCTCGATTTGTCCGCACTGAACACATACCTCATTGTTCCAAAATTCAAAATGCTGACCCTACAGCAACTTCTTCCCATGTTGGGCAAGGAGTCTTGGCTGGTGACTCTAGATCTCAAGGAGGCATACCTGCACGTCCCTATCCGACCAGATTGCAGAAGACACCTCAGATTTCTTGCAGGATCAGAGCATTATCAATTCTCAGCATTGCCCTTTGGCTTATATACTGCGCCCAGAGTATTCACGAAATGCCTGGCATCAGTAATTGCTCATTGCAGGCTTCAGGGAATTCAAATCTACCCATACCTGGACGACTGCCTAATACAAGCGGACAACAAGACAAAATTAATAAAGGATTTGGCCAGTGTCATACAACTGCTGCAAGCCTTGGGATACACAGTCAACATACAAAAATCAAGACTAGTGCCATCCCAAAGGATAACATTTTTTGGGTGCAGAACTGGACACAATAACTCAGATGGCTTTTCTCACAGAGGAAAAATAAAAGCAACTACCAGTCTATTTTATGGCATTAACAAGACAAACTCAGCTTACTGCAACGAAAGTCCAGCAGGCCCTGGGTTACATGGCATCCTGCATAATATTGATCCCACATGCCAGGCTGCATATGAGAAAGTTACAATGGTACCTAAGGAATGTATGGTCTCAACACAGACACAGTCTAGAAGCCCAGATACCAATCATTCCATGTCTGAAAAAAGAATTCCTGTGGTGGGCTCAGGCCTGTCAGATAAACAAAGGATTGCCTTTCCACAAACCACATCCAAGGCAGACCATCACCACGGATGCCTCAGACCTAGGCTGGGGGGCACACATGGAAGACAAGTGTATCCAAGGCCTATGGTCACAAGACCAGCTGAATCTACACATAAATCTAAAGGAGATGCTGGCAGTGAAACATGCAATCGAGGCATTCAGACCATTCATCCAGCAAGGACACCCGCTGATAAGGACGGACAATACCACAGTCATGTGGTACATCAACAAACAGGGAGGCACACATTCATACCCTCTATGCCGGATGGCAATGGACCTGTGGAATTTGGCCCTGAATCTCAACATCCAACTGCAGGCCAGATTTGTACCAGGAAAAGAGAATTCAATAGCAGACAGCTTAAGCAGGACTACCACGGATGCTCACGAATGGATGCTGCATCCAGATATTTTCAAAACCATAACAAAGAAATGGGGAATGCCAGAGATAGACCTGTTTGCCTCCCCACACAACCACAAACTGAAGAAATTCTGCTCAAGAGTATACCACCCACTTGCCTGGAGGGTGGACTCCCTTTCTTTCAGCTGGAAGGACCTGACAGTATATGCCTTTCCACCTCTTCCTTTGATGTACAAAGTTCTACTGAAGATCAGAGAGGAACAGCCAAAGGTAATTCTGATAGCTCCAGACTGGCCAAGGCAACATTGGTACCCGCTACTGAGAAGCATGTCTCGGACGCATTCATGGCATCTACCTCTATGTCCTTTACTTCTAACGCAGAACAATTACAAATACCCTGCATCCAAACTTAAAAACACTGCAGCTAACTGCTTGGAAAATTGCATAAAACAAAACCAACTTGATTTATCTCAGAGGGTTAAGGACATTATCCTGGAGGCTCGCAGACTCTCCACAAGGAAAACATATTCAGCCAAATGGAAAAGATTCCTCATTTGGAGTGCAGAAAAGGGAGAAAATGTCACACTAGCAAACCTAGCACACATCCTGGAATACTTAGCAGAACTGTTCCACAATGGCCTGTCCTATTCTTCCATTAAGATACATGCATCAGCAATTTCAGCAGAGTACAACATGGATCCTCATGTCTTCTCTCATCCTCTCCTCAGACAATTTTTGACAGGGATCAAAAATGTAAAGCCTCCAAGAAAACCACCTTTGCCTGCATGGGATCTCAATTTTGTGCTATAAAAATTAACACTTCCCCCTTTTGAACCAGCAGCAACAGCAGACTTACAGTTCTTATCTTGGAAAACTGCCTTCCTGCTAGCAATCACTTCAGCAAGAAGGGTATCTGAGTTACAGGCATTAATGGCAGTGCAGCCTTTCCTTATCTTCCATCAGGATAGAGTGTCTCTGAGAACCAATCCTACTTCTATGCCAAAGGTGGTATCCAGGGTATCCTTGAACCAAGCCATACATTTACCTACATTCTTCCCCAACCCACAGAACAGGGGGGGAAAACTACTACACACCTTGGATGTACACAGACAGCTGCACTACTATCTGGACAGAACCAAGGCCAGCAGAAAAACTGACCAGCTTCTGGTAGCATATGCAACAGGAGTGCAAGGAAAAGCAATTTCAAAACAGACAATCTCAAAATGGATAGGAAATTGCATTCGATTCTGCTACTCATTTCATGGAAAGACAACTCCTGAAAATATCAGGCCTCACTCCCCAAGAGCTACAGCCACCACTACAGCTTTCCTACGAGGAGTGGCTACCAAAGACATTTTAGAAGCTGCTACTTGGAGCTCCGTGCATACATTTGCCAAGCATTATAATCTTCCTTTATACTCCAGATCCCGAGCAGGTTTTGCAACTGCTGTTTTACAAGGGATCTTAACTACACCATCATTATCTTAGTGCCTCCTCCCCTAGTTTGGCTATGGTATTCTACCCATTTGTTATGACTGCAGATGCATCCTTGAAGGACGCAGTACAGTTTTGTACCTACCATAAATGTAGATGTCCGATAGGTATGCATCTGCAGTCAGGATTACCCACCCTCCTTCCCCTCTGTGGTATTCCTAGGGTACTTACCCCTCTTTTAGCTAGCTGGGGGAATCTATTATGGTGTATTTGTTTGTATGTATATATATTTTGCTTTCTACTGTTTGGAATTGTCTGCATTTATCCAAATTTAGCCTTCCTGGAGGGCACCTGGCATCTGGGGCAAGAAACACTGAGGAAAATGCCGTCGGCTGATGCCTTTATACCCCAGCAGCTATGACGTTGGGTGAAGTGCGACATCAGCCGAGGCCAGACCCAGACTTTGGAATCCGGCCGACCGAAGGGCTGCCTGAGGCAGGACAACCATTTGTTATGACTGCAGATGCATACCTATTGGACATCTACATTTATGGTAGGTACAAAACTGTACTTTTTGCGGCCTTGTACAAAGATGTAAGTATAAGTATCTTACTTGTATAGACTTTTAACAACTTACTTCTGACTGGCGTACTCCAGCTGTCCTAGCCACATCTGACTCATTCATTTCAGTCACAATATGTATACTGTTTCATTCTTGCTGGTCCAGTTCTGCACTTCTTAACTGAGACCTTTTGTTGACTACATGGGCTCAGTCTGTGTCTCGGCCATTAGTGGGTAAACCTGCAGTGGCCATTGGTTGTTCTTCAGACTAGCCACTTACCTCTCTGGCCTCCTCTGATGTAGTCCTTTTGACCACCAGGATCTGGGGGGTCAGCCATGTCATCTTTGACTGTTCCAGTGTCCAAGACCGAGCATGGGAGAACCATTTGTGTTCATTGTGTTTCACCCTTGTCATGCCAAAGAAGGGGAGGGGACCTTCACAGATTTTCAAAAAAGTATATACTTCTGTTACTGTGGCCATGGGAGCTCGTATTTGTCAGTTTCATATGGTAAAGCTTTATGAAACTGTACTAAACAAGATGAAGGAAAAACCTGGAGGGGGATGGGGATAGAGCTCTCCCAAAAGAATTGCTGGGCATCTGCATTGTGACTGTGATGCTTTGGAAGTATCAAGCAGAGCAATGGCCTCTGAGTCTGTTATTCATTGCCATACTCTGTTAAGAGAATAGCCCTTTCCAGAGCATGATAAGTCTGAGATTCCAGATGCACCCCTGTTCAAAGACTACTTGTTTGGGCCTAAGGATGAAGATATTTTCAAAAAATCTGGATAAGAAGGCTAAATCTATACAGGCTGTCAAGGACTTTCTGCAGGTTGAGCCACCCAGGTTTAGTAGAAATTATCCCATCAAGCTCTTACCTTCCTCACAACCTAGACAAAGGGGAAGAAGGGTCAGAAGACATGGACATCAAAGGCATCAAAAAAGAGGGCAAACAGATCGAGCTTCCTAGGCTTAGTGGGCACTAATCCCAGGGGCCCAGCAGGGAACAATCATAACTCAGTGGGACATCTCCCTGTTCCCTTTCCTTTAAGATCCACCCCAATCCTTGCCCCTCCCAGTCTTATTCCTCCATCTGCAGAACTAGGAAAAAGGCTTTCCCTCTTTTTCCAGGAATGGACAAATGTTACCCAGGGCAAGTGGGTATTGGGTGTAATAAAAACAGGTTACAGACTTACCTTTGCTTCTTGGTCCAAAGCCTTTGTGTATTCTCTGTATTCCCAGGAAATTAAATTTGGGAGACCACAGCTCAGGTAGTCTGCTGTTGCAGCTGGGGCCCATAGAGACAGTCCCTCCACCATAAAGAGAAATAGGATACTACTGATTCCCAGTTCCCAGAAAAGAAGGAACACTCAAACCCATTTTAGAACTTTCAAGATTAAGCAGGTTCTTACTAGTCCCCAACTTCAAAATGCTAACCCTGCAGAAGCTTCAGCTAGTGCTATCACTCCAGGTGTTTGTGGTTACTCAAGGTCTAAAAGATGGTTATCTACACATTCCCATAGCAAGGCCTCACAGGAACCATCTCTATTTCAGAGCAGATGGCAAACACTATCAATTCTGTACTCTTCCCTTTGGATTGTTTACTGTATCCAGAGTATCCACAATTTGTCTGGCTCCAGTAATTCCCATCTGCAAGACAAAAGGCATTAAAATTTACCCATCTCTGGACAAAATCAATTGAGATTCTGTTCTCCTTCCTTCACTTGACCATAAATATTTTCTCAAACCTGGGGCTCACTGTAAATCTGAAATTCAAATCTCACCCTATCAGGAAAACTGAGTTTCTTGAGCCTTTCCGGCACTCAGATCTGCAGAGGGCTTTTCTCCCAGAAGAACATATCACATTTCTGATGCTGTACTTTCCACCACTCCTTCATCTGACGGCAGTCCCTGCAAGGGAAGTCCTGAGAGTCTTAAACTGTATGGCCGTGTGTCCCCTAATGATCCCTTCAGCCAGATTTCATATGAGAAGATTCAGTGATACCTCAACAATATTTGGTGTCAACACAGTTAGTCAACCACAAAGTTCAGCTACTACTTTGTCTCAAAAAGGAGCTGGAGTGGTGGATCCCAGCCTGCAGACAAAACATAGGGATCCCTTTCAGGATTCCCTTTCCAAATCTAAATCAGATACTGACCATGGTTGCTTCAGACCTAGCTTGGGGTGCTCATGCAGACTGGCTTTAGGTACAAGGGAAATGGGGGCACAGACGTCATAAAAAGTTAACAAACCTCAAAGAGATGATGACTATGCTGAAAGGCATACTGGCACTCAAGAACTTATGGACCCTAGTAATTCTACTACTGAAAATAGACAACACCTCAGTGATGTGGTACATAAGCAGGGGGGAGCTCACATCTATCTTCTGTGTCACCTTCCATTGCTTCTGTGGGACACTGGTCTGCACCTAATGGCCCAGTGTCTACCAGGGAAAAACAGCCTTTTAGCTGATCACCTCCACAGGTCAGAGGTAAACTCTTACAACTGGACTCTTTAAACAGCGACATATTCAGACCCATCATCATCCTACCATAGGGTGTGCCAGAAGTAGTCCTTTTTGCATGAAGTAAAAAAAAAAAGACAGCTGGTCAAATTGTGTACAATGGGCACAGATCTCAAGGCCTGGAGGACTGATGCCATCTCCTTTCCATTGGCAGGTTTATTTCTGTATACATTCCTTCCTTTACCTCTCATTCCCAGAGTGCTATTGAAGATAAAGGAGGAGGGACAAGAGTGATTCTAATTGTACCTTTTCGGATGAGTCAGCATTAGTTTCCTCTGCTCAACAGCCTAAGCAAGGAAAAACAATGGTTGCTTACCTCAAAATGTGAGCCTGTTGACACAGAACAGAGGAACTGTCATACACCCCAATCTGGCCACCTTGAGACTGACAGCATGGTTGATTTGCTGATTGCCTTTCAAGGAAATTCTTTGGGCAAGGTTATGCTAGCTATCCAGAGGAAAGATAGAAAACTAAGCACAAGAAAACTGCACATATCTAAATGGAAAAGATTTTTTGTCTGTTGTCAAAAAAAAGAAGCATCGTTCTTGCACCTGCAAAGCTTCCGCGGGTACTAACCCTACCTAACCGTTATTTAAACCAGTTTTTTTTTACTGTTCCATTAAGATACATGCTTCAGCCATGACTGCATGCTTTCCTGGTCAGCTCCTCCATTTCCCCAACCTCTTGTGAAGCAGTTTCTAAAAGGTGTCACTCATTTGAGACCTCCCTGGAGAGCTCCTTCTCCATCTTGAGATCTCAATTTTGTTTTAGAAAAACGTACTCTTCCTCCTTTTGAACCTACAGTCAAGGCTTACATAAATTTGTTGTCATGGAACACAGCTTTTTCGTGGCTATTACCTTTTCTAGGAGGGTCTTGGAATGGCAAGCCCTTATGTTCACTGAAATTTTTCTGATATTTCACCAAGGCAGAGTTTCTCTCAAGACTGATCCTTCCCTCATGACTAAAGTGATTACTGAAGTATCTTTTAACCAGTTCTGTCTTCTTTCCTCATCCCTGAATGGGGGGACCGGATCATTTTTTCATTAGACATACACAGACAGCTCAGCTTCTACCTTGATAGGACAAAGACCTTTTGGAAAACAAAGCATCTCTAGTAGTCTTTTCAACCAATAAGATAGGAAATTATGTCAGCATATAAACCATTTCAAAATAGTTTTCTGGCTGCATCTCCTTTTCCTACTATAACCGTGGGAAATAAACCAAGGATAAGATTAGAGCATATTCTATCAGTGCTACAGGTACTACTAATGCTTTCTTGAGAAGGGTTCCCACCAGAGAAATATTAGAGGTTGCCCATGTGGACCTCTGTCCACACCATTACTAAACACAACTCACCTGCCTTTTCCAGAACTAGAGCTGGCTTTTCCTCTGAGGTGCTGCAAGGCATTCTAGCTTTTGTGATGAGTTTCCAACCCCCACCCCCCCTTATGCGGCTTAGGTAATCTTCCCGTATTGTTATTACTGCAGCAGTGGAACCTGATGAACATGGTACGGTTGTATCTACTTGCCATAAATGTAGATGTGCAGTGTCTTGACTGTTGAAGTATGTTTTCCCTCCCTCCTTGTACTCTGTGCTGCCTTGTGGTTGGGGTGGGCACCCTATTCTTAAACCTTCCCACCTCTCCCTTTCTTTTTCCAGGTTTATATGCCATTACTTCATTAATTTATTGGTGATTTTTGTGGGCCATGTACTTCTGGCCTGGAGCTCAGAATCTGGGGCAAGAAAGACCTGATAAAATGGAGCTGGCTGATGATCCTTGTATTCAGATGTCCTGACGTCAGGATCAGGGTATCTGCCAGCCCATGAGGAGGTGTTTAAATCTCTGATATTCGTGCCAGCCAGAGGCTACTACAGCAAGGATAACCCATATTGTTATTGGTGCAACAATGAAGACACTCTAACATCTACATTTATGGTAAATATTATGGTAAGGAGACAAAACTGCACTTTTCAGGGACACAGGGTTTTACAGAGGTGGATGTGTCTAGTGAATGAGACATCTTAAGGGGGCACAGATTCCTTTCCTAGTTGGTCACAGTAGATACCTATTAAAAAAAAACAAGAAGTTAAAGCATGAAGTCATTGTATCTAATACAAGAAATAATTTTCTTACTTTGGTTAAGATCCCATTGCAGACACACAGTCCTGCCTGATATGTGCCTACCTGAAATTAAGGTATTTAGTAACTGTTAAGCAGGTGAGTAAAAAAAAAAGTGAGGAAGACAAGTAAGATGAGTCTGACATGCATAGAGATGAGGCTTAGTCTCTCACAGGTTTTCAAACCCAGTTCTCTGATGTTGAGGAAAAGTAGCCCTCACAGCCTACTTAGTAATTTCCTTTTTCATATCGTTACCCAGATGAATGAGATGATATTATAGGAACTAATGATGTTTCCAATATTCTGAGGTCGTTTTAAATTAAGTGGATTTATCTCATTCTGCTCCTTCTCCTCTTCTAGTGCCAGCCTAAGAGGAGGTATATTATACTCCCTGTAACAACAGGGCGTATTGGGTCTTCAGTCTCCATGTAAACAGGTAGGCTACTGATATCAGTCAAGCCTTTGCCTGCAGACTTGGAAGAGAAGGTTTTGGGACACACTGGCTATGAAGATTTTTTTTTTATCTGATTCTTCCACACATTTAGAATTATTTTTTATCTACTCCATATATGGGAACTTGTCCTTTTCTCTATATAAAGTAGAATGATCTTGTTATCACTTTTTCTCCCGAAGAGCATGCCTATCTTACTCTTTTGGTTTTTCACATGTCTTGCAGCTCTAAATATGTTTTATAGGCTTATATGGTTGTGCACTTACTGTGCCTTGCACATTTGCTTTTGTTTTTCCTTTTTTTGAGGCCTAGGTAGAAATTCATAAGTTTTCTGTTGAAAAGATGTCTGAATTTTTTAATTCATCTTTAGAGAAAAAAATATTTTATTTGGCTCATCTGCTATTCATGTCCACCAACAATTTGATAGAAGAGAGAAATTAGTTTAGGGATTGTCTAGACTTTGCACCTCTCTCCCCTTTCAAATATCCCTGATACTTTTTCATGCTTAAGAAACAAAAAAGAGATGGCAGGAAGAGAGCAGTAACTTAACAGGGACCTTTTTAATAGGAACAGTATTCAATTTCATTATAGCTATGCTAGCATACCTCCTTTCTTCCCCCTCCCCACCATCCTTAATCTCTTAAAAACCTGGTCCCAACAACTGACTCTGTTCATTCCTCCTGGGCAGCAGATTGTGACAGACTCATGGGTGTTAAAGGTGATTCAGGAGGGATGCAGTTGGCACTCAGTACAAATACTCTAGGACCTGCTGGAGAGACGGGTATGTATCCCAGAGATTACCCCATCTCTGGAACAGGCTCCCATCCATGTGAAGCAGAGATCCTCCCTAACCCAATTCAAATGCAACCTGGACAATTAGATGGGGAACAGGAAATTCATCCCTGGTTTGGCACCTATGTCTCTAATGTACACAGACAACCTGTAAATGGTTCATCTCCCAGGCCCTAACTTGTAAATGTTTCATCTCCCAAGCCCCTGCTTACACTTATCAAGGGTATCAGAACTTGTCAGAGATTTGGGATGCATGGCTAGGCTTAAAAAGCCCCCCTGTGGTCATTATCCTAGTAAACACCTATGAGCCTGCTTTCAGGGGAGTTCCTTTCTTCACTCTGAACCAGACAGAATTTTCTTTCCTCAGGTTCTTCAACATTGTTCAGCCTAACACTCATAGAATCAGTGCCATTTATTCAAGAGGCAAGGGCTTCTATTCCAAAATACTTTTGGTACCAAAGAAAGAGCCTTCTTTGTGACTAGTTTAAAAATGTTCTTCTTATTTCAGTATCTCTTCCTTACTTGTTGGGTTATTTGCCTCTTTAGCAAGATTTGCAGAGTTTTATCTCCAGCCTTAGCTTAGAGCAGGCTGAATAACACTCATTTTTCCTTCCTTATTTGGATGACTTTTTTATCTTTGCAGAGTCTTCTCCCAGATGCCAGGAATCCTTCACATCAGTTTTAACTGTTTAAAACAATCTCAGATTCCAAATAAAGAAATTCTCCCAGACCAATTCAGACTGGATTGTATTTAAGCATGTATTAATAACACTCCACAGCAAATGTTTTTGAGCCAGGAAGAAGTGAAGTTTTATCTGGAAATTTTCCCGAACTTCTCAAATCTGTCTCGACTTCAGCCAGAGAGTTTCTAAACAGTCTGGGGTTTACAGCATCTATTTTTCTTATGATTCCTCTTGCTAGTTTGCAGATAAAAAGTCTATGGTATCTAATAAAAACATGGAACCAATGCCTGCATCCTATTTATACCTGTCTTGGACTTTGTATTAATGAAATTTGTGTACTCCCCTTTTCTTCTCAGCCTCCAAGGCTGAGTAAGGCTGTGTCTACACGTTGGAGGGCACCACCTGTGAGGGTAAAGATGCAAAGCCTATGAGACTGTTAAGACTGATCAAAGCACATTATATTGACAGAGATGTGGGCTGTGATCTATGCCTTTTAATCTCTTCATTATCTATGGTCCCCTGCAGCTCTATCTATGATTACGTATAACAGCACTGTGGTACATTAACATGTTAGGGGACACAAGATCATAACCTCTGTACAGGCTGGCAGCGATCACTTGGGACTTAGCTTTATAGCATTATTTAACCATCCATGCATATTGCCTTGCTTCAGAGCTAAACTTATTGATAGACAAACTATGCAGGACCAGGACAGACTCACTTGAATGCTATTTAAATGAGGGGATATTCCGAACAACTAAAGTAGATCTTTTGGCCTCCTTTCAAAACAGACATCTTTATGCATGCTTTTTCATTCCCTTGTAGGGAATGTTTCTTTGTGTTTCTACCCTTTCCACTCATTTACAGGGTAAATTAGATGTCAGAAGGACTCTTAAAAATATTTGTGGTGCCCCCCCCCCTTTGCCCAGGCAGTATTGGTTCTTCCTTTTTTATGGAATTGGCCAAGGGCAATTACCACAAGCCTCCCTTACTATCTGGTATATTCACACAAGACAAGAGGGTGTTTGATGCACCTGATCTAAGACATCTTAAATTATTTGCTTGGCCTCTTGATACTTTTTAGGCACATATTTTAGAGAATTTGTAGCAGGTACCAAAAGAGGCAAGAAATCCTACTACTAAAAAAAAATCTTATCTTGACATATGGAAGAGGTTTCAAGTTGGTGCATACCCAATAACCAGGGTTCCATCTGGGATTGTAGCATTGGTTCTCAAATATTTTTGTGAGCTGTTAAGTTGTGGCCTTCATAGTATCTTGTCAAGGTACATCTTGTGGCCACTTTAGTATTTTTGCCCATGGATCCTCCTGTTTTTTTTTTAATTTTCTTAGTAAGCAGTTTCTGATAGGAGTGCTTCACCTAAGATGACTTTGCAAACGGGTTGCTCCTTCCTGATTGTAAGAATTGAAGGAACTGTGTGATGCTGAAATAAACTGAAAATAACCAAAAGAAACTGAAATGAAGCTGGAATTAATGTCTTTATCTTTTAATTACCCAGAACTGTGCTGAACAGGTGCCAGTTTCTCCTTTATGTGCCAAATCTTCTTGTACCTTTCAGAATAAGTCTGCATACACTGTAATTTGGCAGTGGAAGTAGATGCTAACAATATCAGAATCAAATCTTACTGTTTCCAATAACAGTGCTGATAAACTGAAATACTGTATTATAATGTCCATAGCTTCTGTTCTCATTGTAATGGCCATAAATTCTGTACTCAGAATGTCAAATCATACTGTCTCCAGTAGCAGTGCTGATAAACTGAAATAGACTGAATTATAATATTCATAGCTTTTTCACTCATTATACTTAGAATTATTTATTTTCTCCTGAATGTTGTTGTATCTTTTGGCTTTTCCCAGTTAGGGGTCGCCACAGTGGAACTCCGGTCCGCTAATGATTGGCAGTAGATTTTTACGTGCCTGTATAATTAATATTCTGGAATAATGGATATTCGACTTCACTTCTGGACTCACTCTCAAGTGCCTGTACCAAACTTCTGTAGACTGCACTGCAATAATTTTCTATCAATCCAAACTGACTGACTCACTGTGTCTGAAATATCTCCTAATAATATCAAACCCCTGTAAATTTTCACACGCCTCTTTAAGCTTGGTTCCCAAGAATGTTTGTACTTAATGTACTGTACATTGTTACCATTTTATTCTTAATCAGTATTCTTGACTGAAGGTTACTGAAACATTCCTTTCTATTGACTTGTTTGTCTTTTCGGCTTTTCCCGGTTAGGGGTCGCCACAGCAGAACTCCGGTCCGCTAATGATTGGCAGTAGATTTTTATGGTGCCGAGTTGCCAGCCTGACACACAATCTTCAGCGAAGGCACGCCCATTCACGCATATCTTTCGGAGGCCACTCGACCGCGGGGGGGGACATGCAGACTTCACACAGAGGGCACTCCAGCCGAGAATAGAACAGGAGAACCTCTTGCTGTGAGGCAACAATGCTACCGCTGTACCACCGCGACTTACATTCCTTTCTATTGACTCTGCATGTAAAATGAAAATATGTATCTGTTTAATATGGCTGCATTTTTATGCCTGTGCAAAGAGAATACTATACATATGTCTAACAAAATATATTTAAGTAAAACCTTATCTTAAACCGGGATTGTAGCTTTCTTCGGAAAAGTTAATCACCATATATGCATGAACCTACACATAAGGCACATTTAAGGTTCACTATGTGGAAAACTATTCTCTTTGCTCTTCTGCAAGATGAGTATCTGCATTGCTAGTTCTCTTGGAGGGCCAACCCTACCTGGTCTGGGATAGGGTATCAGTAAAAACAAATCCCTCATTCATGCCCATGGTTATTTCAGGGTTCTTTGAATTAGGCCATCAGTCACCAGTTGTTCTTTTTTAACTCTCAGAACCACGGAGGACAGATCACTTAGACTGTGGGCATGCTTCCTGATAGAAAGGAAAAGGTCAATTAGCTATTTTTTTCTTATGTTGGGACTAAGAAAGGACAGCCAATGTCAGCATTTCTCCCCAGGCCTCCGCTGAAAACAGGATCTGTGGAACCTAGTCGGACTTTCCCGGTCAACAAATGCTAAATAAAAAAATAAATAAAAATAAAAAAAATATTTCTAGTTGGTTGTCACTGACTCTTGCC
Organism: Protopterus annectens; assembly: GCF_019279795.1. NCBI lineage: Eukaryota > Metazoa > Chordata > Ceratodontiformes > Protopteridae > Protopterus > Protopterus annectens. The sequence continues at coordinate 392,133,668 of NC_056744.1, forward strand.
TTTTGTTTTACCCACAATGATAAACCACTTCCGGGCAGTATTAAGGCACACTTTCTAAGGACCTTGTATTCTTTGATGGCATATTGTACAAGAGGTGACTCTAGCTTCCTAGAGACATTTACATTGTCTTTTGTATATTTCTGTGCAAGGAATTGCATTATGATTTATTTTGCTCAGGTCCAGGAATGGCTTTGCTAGGACCATTCCCTGGGGACTTCTGGATCCGTATCCTCCTTCTCCCAGGTTGGATAGACTTTGTTAATCAACCCACGTAGCCTAAAGGCTACTCCAGCTGTGGGGTTGATGAACATAGTACAGTTGTGTAAGTTGCATTTAACCATAACAGTAGATATTGAAATTATGCACCGCTGCAGCTGCTGCACCCATCTTCCAGCCCCCTAATCACGTATAGAGTTGTTTCTTGTTTATTTATTTCTGGACAAGTACAGAGTTGTTTCTTGTTTATTTATTTCTGGACAAGTACACTATTTATTATATTTAAGGCAAAAAATTCCTGAAGAATTTCCCCTCTGACTACTGATTTTCCCTTCTTAGGTCTGTCCAATCTGTAGTCAGAGTGGAAGTGTGGGAGGGAGCCAGAGCTTTTGAAAGCTGAATTGTGTTGTCTTTGGCAAGGCACAACCTGTATAGCTCAAAGGCTACTGCAGCAGTGAAGAAAGCAAACATCTACTAATATGAATAAATCCAATTTACACAACTGTGCTTTCAGTGTTTTTAGTGCTGAATAAGATGAATGTGTTTTCTGTTAAAGTCCTACAAAGTTCCCTAATCAGTTAACCTATATGAATCTGTTGTGCACTGCACTGACTCTACTCCTTACAGGAGTTTAACTTCACAATTTGTATATATGTCATTATAATTTTTTTATGTATGCAGTACTTGATGATACAACCTATGATGAAAGAAGAGGAGGAGCCCACCATAGGAGAAATAAGAACAGCAGTCAACAAAATGAGGTCATAGCAGATGTTGGGTGAGATAGGGGAGAAATGGCTCCTGAGGGCGATCAGAGCAGTATGGAGAGAAAGATGTACCCCAGATGACTGGAGAATAAGCATACTAGTGCCAGTGTACAAGAACAAAGGGGACATTCACAACTGTGGGTAGTACAGAGGTATTAAACTCCTGTCACACTGCTTTAAAGTTCTGGAGAGGGTGATTGAGAAAATGAATCAGCAGAGTAGTAGAAAGTAAGATGGGAGATTAGCAGTTCAGATTCAAATCAGAATGCAGCACAACAGACCCGATGTTTGTTTGCAGTGAGACAGATAGTTGAAAATAAGCTAGAGATGAAGAAAGAGTCCAAGTGTACATTTCCTAGACTTTGAGAAAGCGTATGACAAAGTCCCACGAAAGCTGATTTGGTCAGCCCTGTGGTAATTCGAAGTCCCCAGTGTTAGGATTAGTGTAAGCTATGTACAAGGACTCGATTAAGAACAGTATCCAGTCTCACAGTGGGAGTGAGTATGCATCAGGGTTCAGCTCTGAGCCCATTGCTGTTCATACTGGTGATGGATTACATTAATTTACAGGTTAGAGGGGACAGATCAACAAACTTGCTACATGCAGACAATGTAGTATTTCAGGCATACTTTGAGCAAGAACTTCAGGAAAGGATAGGGGGAATGGAATGCAAAATTGAAGGCATGTGGGATGAAACTTTTAGTTATGTACTTACCATAACTTTAGATGTTTGGGATCCATCTCGCCTACATTCTGTACTGATGGGCTCGGAGCCGATCCCTCGGCTCCGACTCGGCACGCTATGCTATAGAGCGAGGCCTCTTATTGGCTGAGCTATTTCTTATCCTAGGATGCACCACCACTAATCCCCCAGATCTTGTTTGTCCGCATTCATGCACACATGCACAACTTGTTTTTATAACATTGTTAGATGTTTCAAGATGAAACAACAGGATTCGGACCTTCTGATATCCTCTGATCTCCAAGGAAGGGGAAGGAGGGTGGGTTATTGGGAATGTAGGCGAGATGGATCCCAAACATCTAAAGTTATGGTAAGTACATAACTAAAAGATGTTATGTGATCCTATCTTGCCTACATTCTGTACTGATGGGACAGCGTCCCTAGCACCTAAATCCTGGGTGGCTCATTGGAAAACACTCCTGAGCACTGTGGAACCAAATGAAGCTCGTCCTCTAGATGCCACATCCAATTTGTAGTGGGAAATGAAAGTGTGCGGGGAAGACCATGTAGCAGCACAAATGTCACTAATGGCAAGCTTAGAATGAAATGCTATCGAAGTAGCCATAGCCCTTGTAGAATGAGCTTTGACAGAGGTGGTAAGCTCTTTGTTAGAATAAGAATAAGCTTGAGAAATACAGTCCCTGATCCATTTGGCAATAGTGACCTTTGTGACAGCTTTGCCCAATTTATTGTCTGCAAAGGATACAAACAACTGATCTGTTTTCCTTGTTTGTTTGGTCCTGTCTAACTAAAAGCAACTGCCTGTGGACATCTAATGTGTGGAATATGAATTCCGCTTTGTTAGAATATTTCGGAAAAAAGACTGGAAGTTCTAATGATTGTTGTAGGCAGAAACTGGAACAAACTTTAGGGACAAAGGAAGGATTTGGCCTGAGAGATACTCTGTCTTTGTGAAAAACCAAGTACGGGGGTTTTACAGACAAAGCTTGAAGCTCTGAAACTCTTCTGGCAGAAGTAATCGCCACCAGAAAAGCAGTCTTCCACGATAGAAATTTTAGATCACATGTCGCTGCCGGTTCGAAGGGGAGGAAGTTAAGGCGCGTAACACCACATCGAGATCCCATGGAGGAGCAGGATGAGAAATCGGAGGTCTTAAAAGCGCAGCACCTTTCAAGAAGGTCTTACACAATCTGTTGCTCATTAAAGGTGGGTTTATAGATTCGTGAGAATTGGAAATCGTTGCCAATTGAACCTTGATGGTAGAGACTGAAGAGCCTTGATTGAAAAGAGAAGTTAAAAATTTTAGAACTTCTGATACGGGAATAGTGATGGGATCCAGGCCCCGGGGTTGAGCCCAAATAGCAAATCTTTTCCATTTGCTAGAATACACTTTCTTTGTAGCAGACTTATGGGCCGAAGATAAGATGTGTACAACCTCTGGATCCAATGTATGACTCCTGACTATAGTCGAAAGAGGAGGAGCCAAGCTGTCAATTTTAAGGTGTGTAGGGACTGGTGGAATAGTCCCGACTGATGAACCAAAAGGTCTGGGATCTGATCCAGGAACCATGGACCTTCCAGAGCATATTTCCGAAGATAGGGAAACCATACTTGACGAGGCCAGTAAGGAGCAACTAAGATCATTTTGCTCCCCAAGAGAGATGCCTTTTGGATCACCCTGGGAAGGAGAGGAACTGGGGGGAAGGCATAAAGCAAGCCGGTGGGCCAAGGACGGGCTAGTGCGTCCATGGGGCTCTTCCCCGGAGCCGGGGTTAGGGAGAAGAATTTTTTGCACTTCGCATTCAGTGGAGTCGCGAAGAGGTCGCAACACGGAACTCCCCATTTGCTGAAAATCTGACTTGCAACTGTCATGTTCAGAGACCATTCGTGAGGAGAGAGGATGGTTCTGCTCAGTCTGTCGGCTATCACATTGGACTTGCCCGGGATATGAGTAGCCACTAGAAAGCGTTTGGTTGAGACTGCCCATTCCCAGACTATCATGGCCTCTCTGCAAAGCAGATAGGATCTGGTCCCTCCCTGTTTGTTCAGGTACCAGACAACTGACATGTTGTCTGAGTGAACGGCAATTACGCCCTGAGGGAGGTAATCGTGAAGGGCTTGAAGGGACAGAAGCACTGCCCTCATTTCTAGAATGTTGATATGAAGTAGGGTCTCTTCTGGGTGCCATTTGCCTTGGACTGACCTGCCCAGGGAATGCCCCCCCACCCCATCTGGGAGGCGTCCGTGGTCAAAGTGGCCGCAGGAGGAGGTGGAACAAAGGGTCGTCCCTGATCCAAATTGGAGGGCACTAGCCACCAGTGAAGGTCCCGTTTGCAGGTTTCCGTGATCCATATGAGGTGACTGAGAGGGAGTTTCTGAAAGGACCACTGAGCTGAAAGAAGCCACTGGAGAATTCTCATGTGCAACCTTGCCAAGGGGACTAGAAGAACCGTGGCGGACATGGATCCCAATAGCTGCAGGACCATTCTGGCTGGGGCTTTGGACCTGGGAAGTAAGGCTCGAACTTGAGTCTGTATGGTTTGTATTCTGTCTGTAGGTAGATAGACCCGCTTTCGGTTTGAGTCTATCTCTACCCCTATGAATCTTATGCGTTGAGATGGCAGCAACACAGACTTTGGCCAATTGAAGGTGATTCCAAGGGAATTGCCCAGTGATATAGTGGCTTGTGGGCTCCGCAGTAGTAGATGCTTGGAGGTGGCAGTTAGGAGCCAGTCGTCTAGATACGGAAACACCTGGAATCCTAGACTTCTCAGGTGAGCAGTCACGACCGCCAAACACTTGGTGAACACCCTGGGGGCTGTGGTGAGACCAAAGGGCAGCGCAGAACTGAAAATGACTGCCTCCTAGGCTGAAGCGCAGATGTCTCCTGGGCGCTTGATGTACCATGATATGGTAATAAGCGTCCTTGAGATCTATGGAGCACATCCAAACACCTTTCTCCAGCAATGGGAGAATGGTTTGTAGGGTGACCATTCGGAACTTGGACTTTCTGACTGAACGGTTTAGAATGCTGAGGTCCAAAATGGGTCTCAAGTCCCCGGTCTTTTTTGGCACCAAAAAGAATCTTGAGTAAGTCCCTAATCCGATCTGGTCTGTGGGGACCGGTTGGATGACTCCTTTTTGCAGCAGCTTTGAAACTTCTGAGGCTGCAGTTTCCCGTTGACTGGGTGGCGGGTCCGGGATTTTTTTGGACTGGGGTGGAGAGTGAGAGAAAGGGATGGTGTAACCTCCGGCGATAATTCGAAGCACCCATTGGTCCTGAGTGATACCTTCCCAGGCTTTTAGGTGCTTCGAAAAACGACCCCCGACTGGCTCCGGAGCTGCACAGTCGGGCAATCCCTCAGGGACTGTGAAAGGCTGAAGAGCCACGAAAGGACTCGCGGTCTCCAGTGTTGCGAGGGCCTCTGCTGCCTCTGGGACGGCATCTTCCGGAAGAATTTCCCCCTCCCCTGCCTCTGGAAGGGGGATCATCCTGCTGAGAGGGGTAAGGCTTCTGAGATCTACGGAACCACATTTTCCCTCCTCTTTTAGCCTTGGGATAAGGCCGAAAGGGAGTGGAAAATCGTGCCCCTACGGCAGTCAGAGTCTTACCCTCCTGTTCGCAGCGGGTCAGTGTGTCCTTTACCTTGGGTCCAAACAGGGAGGACCCATCAAAGGGGGCGTCGGCAAAGGAAGACTTAAAGGCCTCCGCAAAATGACACAGGCAGAGCCAGGCTTGTCTCCGTAGAGCAATGCCTGTACCCGCCGCTCTACTCGCCCCTTCGGCCACATAAGAAATGAGCCTCATGGACGAGTTTGAAATGGACGACAATGTAGCCAGCTGAGAGCCAACCGTCTGGGCCAGCTCCTCAGGCAGGTTACCCAAGAGGGTATCGGAAAGTTCTTTAATCAGATCCCTCTGAAATATGGTAAAGTGCGTAAGGTAGTTCAAGGACCTTAATGTAAAGGCCACTGAACTTAGGGTGTGCTTTCCGTACCGATCCATGCTCCTAGACTCCTTATTAGGAGGATGGACGGACGTCGAAGCTTCTGCTACATCTTGCTGGGTAGCAGATGCCACCACCAAAGCATCTACAGCCACACCTTTAGTTAGAAACTCTTTTTCAGGGGGTGCCGAGAGGAACTTATTAGGACGAGCAGGCACCGGTTCCACAGAGTCTGGGTGTTCCCACGCCCTTTGACAGATCAAATCCAAGAGCTCGTCGAAGGGCGGAGACACCCAGGAGGTTGTGCGCTGAGCCCCGAAGGCCTTAAGGAACTCATCAGCAGAAGGGGGTTTGGACTGCCAGCCGCCTCGTTGTTTAAGGGCTTCCAGGATGTCTGCAAAGGAGACATCATCCGAGGACGACTTAGGGGACCCTTCTGCATCATCGAGATCAGTGTCTGATGTAAGAGACTCATCAGGGGAGTCAACGTGCTTCCTCTTGCACGATCTTTTCCTGGGGGGTTCTTCCAAAAAAGCTTCAGAAGGACCTCCAGGAGGGAAACCCCAGTGGGGTAACCTCAGGCCCCGGGGCTCCGCTGTCTAAGGACAGGGGGACTGCCAAAGACCCAGTCTCGGTATGCAGGGAAGGAGCTGGGGAGACCGTGGAGGTAGCCAAAGATGATTTGGCTAACGCACTCCTCATAGCCCTGAAGGCGGGACCACCAGAATCCTGGGATGGTTCCACCTCCGTGGCCACGACGGTAGACGGCACTCCCGCAGCCGACGCACCGAGAGGAAGACTTGGGACCGAAAACATCAATCCCGAAGCATCCCCCCCGGGGCCGACGGAAGAAGTCCGCGTACCGAACTCCGACCCAAGAGCCGGAGTTGGAGTAAGGGTCGGGCCCGACCCTAAAACCTCCACCGGTTCCACCATCACCAGCTCCAACGGTGCCGAGGCTGTTGGAGGAGGAACCATAGTAGCAAGGTGGACCATCGGCTCCAAAGCCGAATGGGCTGGAGCCGAAACTAACTTTTGGAACACCGGAGACTGTAAGAGTCTTAGGAGCACCCTGTCGATGTCCGAATGAGGTTTAAGTCTCTCGAGCGCATAGCTCGATGGGATTTGGATTTTCTGAGGTGCAGCATGTCCATTAATTCGGGGTTGGACATGGCTTTATACGTCAGACACAGATCGCCTCTGAGCAGGCGGTATGCCACTGAGTAGAGCTGGAGTTTCTTTAACCGGGCAGCATATGGCATCTGTTTGAGCCCTTTGATCCTCTTGGTGAGGTACTTTTGGGGTCTTTGCAGTTGCTGCAGGTGTCAGGTAAGGTACATCCCAAAAGGGGCATTGTACTCAATTATGGGCCTGATGAGGGAAGAGGCACGATGACCTCCCCTGATCTAGATGTGAATCCCTTCATGATTAGGTGGGCTATATAAAATGTTTTTCTAACCACTTTGGCCACGTGGTTTTCAAATGAGAGATTGCTATCAACTTGGGTCCCCAGGTCCCTAATTACTTCTTCCGTATTTAATGGATTAACACCTATGTGGTAATTTGTGGGCACTTTGTTTTTGCCAAAGGGGATGACTGTACACTTTTTGGCGTTTAGCTTAAGGCCATGGCTCTGGCACCAGTTGTCTGTTTCTATGAGGCCCTTTTGTAGGATGCTTGTGTCGGCTGGAGAGTCGATTATGGCGCCTAGTTTGCAGTCATCTGCGGACTTGGTCAGCCACAGTCCTTCCGTGTTGGCCTGCACCTCAGAGAAATATATACCGAACAAGAGCGGTCCCAGGGCTGAGCCTTGTGGGATGCCACTTGTAACTGGTTTGGAGTCTGACATGGCTCCAGCAATTCTAACCATGTGGGTTTTGTCCTTGAGCCAGTTTGCAACCCATCTAGTGAAATAGGGGATCTGAAGTAGGAGATTCATTTGTCTGCAACCTGTGGGTTATGGATCCGATATCGGATCCGAACCGGCATGGTTTACCAGCTATGGATCCAAGCTCTCAGCTCCTCCCCTCACCCATAATGCCCTGCTCTACCCTCATGACCTCAGATCTTGTTTGCAGTGCATGGTGACCGGATTGTTTCTCAAGCTAAGTGCTAGTTTTCAGTGTTTAAATTTCAAAATTTAAGAGATTTTATTGGTTTTTTGTGTGAAAGTGTAGGTTTCCCCTTTGGTATATTTACTTTTTTTAGAGTTTAATCTAAAAGTTATATCCCTCCCCTCGCTGTTAGCGTAGTGTGTGTGTGTTGGGCCTGTGTGTGTTCTTTAGTTACTTTTTAGTTTTAGTAACTACTGTTATAGATTGGGATGGCAGAGCAACCCAAATCTATTTTTTCTAAATGCTCCTAGTGTGGCCATTAGCTTTCCCCAGCTGATGGCCACACTCGGTGTGTTAGATGCCTGGGGGTTGAACACCTCACATCTGGATGTTCCATTTGTGCAGGGTTCAACCCCAGGGCATTGAAGGAGCGGAGGTCCAAGCTTGTTTTGGCGGGCCTTTTACCGCCGGACTCGGCTCCGACCTCCGCTCCTTCGGGAGTAACCGTCCACGGTTATTCCTTCTCTGGCGCCTCCTCCTCCTGGGACTCAACCTCCCGTTTCTGGTTGGAGGAGAGGGATGCTAAGAAAAGGACCGGAGGGAGAAGCACCATAAGCGGGCGAGACCTCTGTTTCGGCCCGCCAGCCAAGCTGGCTTCTCCCGGCTCCGTGTCGGCTCCATTGTCGGCTCGGTCTCCTCCTTCTCGGCTCCGGTCTCCAGTGTGTTTTCACGGGACCTGAGGAGGAGGAGACCCGATCTCCGTCGAGGCTATCGAGGAGGCACTCCAGGCCTACCTCGGTAGCCTCGAGATCTACGATAGCCTTCGATGCTGATCTGGACGGATGATGAGAAGGTTCATCCAGGCCCAGATGCAGATGGGAGTGCTCTTGCCTCCCCTCTGGGGAGCTCAACACCCTTTTCAAACCGATTGCTCCTTCTCCGACCCGCTACCTGGGCTCGGGCAGCTGGAGCTGAGCAGCTTCGGGCGGTGGGTGGCGCCGATAGTACTTTGTACCGGATCCGACCCTGCCCTCGAGTGCATCGGATCCGACCTCTCGGAGCCTGGATCCGAGCCTCGGATCCGGGGATCAGTGCTCCTTGGCGCCCGTCTGTGTCGGGCGCACTGTCCCCGGATCCGAGCGGCGCCGGCTCGATCCACTCTCGGATCGAGGGGCGATTGTCGGATCCTTTGGTCGAGGTCGGCTCCCTTTGGCGTTTGATGTAGTGGAGAGGGCCCTGTTGAGGGTCTCTGGACCCCGGCACTTGTTTGGCTCCGTCCCGCTCCCTCTGCACTGGGCCAGGCTTCCACCATCCGGCCCTTGGGACAGCCCGCTTCTCTGCCCCAAGCTGCTCCAATGGAACAGGTTGCTGCTTGCGAGGAGTCCTCTGACAGCCCCCCAGAGGATGTTCCTCGCAAGCATACGTGCAAAAGGAGGCACATTGACTCCCCGAGTCTCTCACGGAAGACACTGACTTGGAGGAAGGGAAGGCTCCCCACGGTCACCCCGAGGATGTCTCATTTGGGGATATCATGGAAATGCTCCGTATAAGGGGGTGGTCTGCCCCAAGTCTTCCTCGGACGAGTCCGTGTTCTTGGAGGCATTTGAAGTGGGCCCGTCTACCTCTTGGGTGTCCCCTCCTGCCGACCCCCTGGTGGACCTCATTACCACCAGGGCGTGGAAGGAACCGGACACCGTGGAGCCAATCCCTAAGAGGCCCGATAGGATCCTCAGCCCACCGTCCGACCGTGCCCATTGGAGTAAGGGGCCTCCGGTAGATGCCATGTTGACGGCGGCGGCCACCAAGAGGGAACTTGCTCAGGAGAGTCCCTCAGTCCATCCCCCGAGCAAGGAGTCACGGATGATGGACCGCTTGGGGAAGCGGATGTTTAGTTCAGCGATCTTCTCGGTAGGGGCGCTGAACTACCTGGCACACGTCATTAGGATGCAGCGAGATATTAAAGAATACGCTGCATCTCCCCCAGAGTCCATGTCGGAGGAGGACAGGATGCTGCACTCCACCCGCATGGCCACTCTTAGATCAGTTACTAATACCTCTATGCGGCTACTCTCCCATGCTACGGAAGGCGCCACTAGAGCCGCAGGGGCAGGCCTAGTCACTAGACGTCAGGCCTGGCTCCGTCACTGCGATTTTTCTGAGCCCTTCAAAGCGTCGTTTGAATGCCTTTGATGGTTTTGCCCTCTTTGGCAAAACCGTTCAAACCTTGACCCAGAGCGAGAAGGACGGAAGACGCTGTCTGCCGTCGAATCCGCTTCTCTGCACCCCAGAGGCCCTACTCTAGGAACCAAAAGGGTCAGAAGAAGATGTGGTTCGAAGTCGCAGCAATCCCAGCCTGCTCCGGACAACCAGTCCTTCCGTGGCAGAGGAGGACAGGAGGGCCGCCCTAGAGGCAGAGGGGCTCCCAGGAACTTGGTCCAGAGAACCTTTCTCTGAGCGGCCCGCAGCAACCCTGAGGGTTGCCCGGCTGGTCCACTCTGGAGGCAGGCGGGGGCGTTCGGGGCACCTAGCGGCATGGGAGTCCATAACATCAGACCGCTGGGTTCTCCAAATCATATCCAGAGGATACCGCATCCCTTTTCTTCACTTACCAAAGTTGAAGTCCCTCCCAAACGTTCCACCCGGTCAACGGGAGGCCGCTTTGGCAGAAATTGGCCATCTGCTAAAGAAAGAGCCATCCAGCCCGTCCCCAGACCAGATCGGATCAGGGTTCTACTCCAGGTTCTTTTTAGTGCCAAAAAAGACGGGGGAACTAAGACCAATTCTAGACCTTTCTCTCTTGAATCTGGCAGTCCCCAAGGAAAAATTCCGAATGGTCACTCTGCAATCTATTCTCCCCCTTCTGGGAGAAAATCACTGGATGTGCTCTATAGACCTCAAAGATGTGTACTACCACATCCTGATGGACAGGCGTTCCAGGAAGTTCCTCCGCTTCCGGCTGGGAGCCAGTCACTACCAGTTCCGGGTCCTTCCCTTTGGTCTCACCACAGCCCCCAGGGTGTTCACCAAAGTATTAGCAGTGGTAGCGGCCCACCTGAGGCTTCAGGGGGTGCAGGTCTTCCCCTACCTGGACGACTGGCTTCTTACCGCCCCAACAAGGCATCTACTATTATTGGCATGAGACTCCTTTCTCCATCTTGCTCCCTTTCTGGGCATTACAATAAATACAAAGAAATCCAACCTGGCCCACACAGCTCTTAGATTTTATAGGGGCCAGCTTAGACACAAGGAGTTTGCGCCTTCCTCACTGCGCACAGACTTCAAAATCTGCAGCTCCACGTGCGGGCCATTCTCCACTCAAGTTCTGTTCCGGAGTTGGTCCTGAGGGCTCTAGGGTCCATGGCGTCTGCTATAGCACTTCTTCCTCTTGCCAGGCTCAATATGCGCATCCTCCAGTGGACTCTCTTAGTACAATGGTCATACCTTGCTCTCCCTATGCATCATCCCATTGCGATCAGCAAGGCTTGCAAGCGGTCCCTCCTGTGGTGGCTTCACTCCCCAGATCTCCACGGAGGCCGCCCATTTTGTGCTTCTCCCCCTCTCGCCACGGTGACCACAGACGCCTCCCGCCTCGGGTGGGGGGGGGGCATTTTGCGGGCCGGACCGTCCAAGGCACGTGGAACGATACAGAGACCTTACTGCATATCAACGTTCTAGAGATGAGAGCAGTGCTCTTAGCGTTGCTAGCACTTCAGGACTTTCTTAGGTTCATAGGTTCATAGGTTCATACTAGGCTATCTGCCCGAGGGCATTTACAAGCCTAGCCCATCGTTTTGTGGCTTACGCCACCCCTTTAGTATGGGGAACTATACCCATTATTTTGCTGTGCCTCTGTCGAGCAGTGACACTGAGGTAATCCCTGGGGTATATCTGCGATCTCCCATCCATTGGTCAAGATTTCTCTTGAACAAGGCCAGCGAGGTGCTCTGCCTCACATGTACCGGGATTTTGTTCCACAGCATAGGGAGTCTTTGGGTGATGAATCTATCCCTCCAGCACGTCCTATTAATAGCCGTGTCAAGGTTTAAGTCTCCCCCTCTTGTGGCTCTGATGGATCTAGATTTTTGAGGTGAAGCATATTCATCAAATCTGGGTTTGACATGGCCTTGTATGTTAGGCAAAGGTCACCTCTGAGCAGCGGTGCGACTGAATAGAGCTGGAGTTCTTTCGGTCGGGAAGCATGGGACAGATTTTGAGACCCTTTATCCTTTTGGTGAGGAACTTTGTGGCCTCTCCAGCTGCTGCAAGTGTCGGGTCAGATACATTCGAATGGGGCATTGTACTCAATCATTGGTCTGATGAGTGATGAGTAAAGGGAGACTATGACCTCCCTTGATCTAGATGAGAATCCCTTCATGATAAGGTGGGCAATGTAGAAGGTCTTCCTAACTACTTTAGCTACATGGGTGTCGAATGACAGACTACTATCAACCTGGGTCCCCAGGTCCCTGATAACTTCTTCTGTGCTCAGTGGATTGCCACCTATTTGGTAGCTAGGGGTAACCTTGTTTTCCGGGGTATGACTATGCATTTTTGGCATTTAACTTTAGGCCGTGGCTCTGGCACCAGTTATCCGTTCTGTGAGACCCTTCTGAAGGATATCTGTGTCAGATGTGTTTTCTACTATGGCCCAGTTTGCAGTCATCTGCAAACTTTGTCAGCCATAACCCTCCTGTGTTTGCTTGTACTTGGAAAAGTAGATGCCAAACAAGAGTGGGCCCAGGACTGAGCCCTGTGGGACACCACTTGTGACAGGCTTTGAGTCTGACATGGCGCCAGCAACTCTGACCCTGTGGGTTCTGTCACTCAGCCAGTTTGCAACCCATCTTGTGATGTATGAGTTGACATTTAAGCTGATGAGTTTTTCAATGATACCCGAGTGGGGTATTGTATCGAAGGCCTTAGCCAGATCGAGGTAGGCTGTATGGACTGCCTTTCCTCATCAATGGCTTTGGTGACTGTTTCGAAAAAGTCAACCAAGTTTAAAAGGCATGATCTGCCTTTGACAAAGCCAAACTGGGTTGGATCCAAAGTCTGCAAATTCCCTATGTCTTTATTTATGAGGTCCATTATGATCCTCTCCATGGCTTTGCAGATAAGGCTTGTCAAGCTAATGGGCGGTAATTTCCAGGGTCGGTGGAGGCACCGCCTTTGTGAAGTGGTACCACAGTTGCAGTCGCCACTCCTGATGCGTATCCAGAGGTAAGACTTTGATTAAACAGCTGTCCTAGCTGTGGGTTTAATTCCTCATTGAGTTCATGGAGCACACAGCCGGGGACACCATCAGGTCCCATGGATGCTGTGTTTTTGCTTTGGAGAGAGCAGTTCTCACTTACGAGCTGGAGAAGTTTGTGGGGCTACAATCGATTCGTATAGATATCTCTCCTTTTGGGGAGGGAGAAGTTTGCACTGAACCTGTCAGCCAGTATGTTGGCAATGTCTGTAGGATCAGTAATCTTCACATCATTTTGAACTAGCTCTGAGCATATCTGGGAGTTTCCTCCCAGGTTTCTAACATAGCTAAAGAAGGCCTTATGATTGTCTTTTGAGTCTTTAGCTATTTTTCTCTCGAAATTTGCTTTGGATGATTTTATGAGAGCTCTTAGTTTTTTACTTATAGTGATCAAGGGTGTCTTACCTTTTAAGGATTTTGCTCTATCTTGTAGTAGCTTCCTCCTTTTGTTGTAGAGTTTGTTTATGGCTGGGGTCCACCAGACTGGGCGCTTGCCTTTGGTACAAAGAGTCTTTGTTATGCTTGGGATTGCCTTATCCATGCAGTCCTGCAGGTGCTGGTAGAAGGCATTTGTAAGTGATTCAGCGGCTTGAGTACTGTTTTCCGCTGGCTCGGGGGCCTTAAAAGAGACCACACTAGTCTTTAGAAGTGTGAAGTCGGCTTTTGAGAAGTTCTTTACTGTGGTCTTTTTTATTTCAGGTGGGGTGGGATGAGGACCTCCAGCGAGATTAGTTGTGGTCTGATCTCACCAGTGAGGGTACACCTCTGGTGTTGAACATTGTGCTCCCATGTTCGTGATGATGAGATCAAGTATGTTATCTCCTCTTGTGGGGATGGTGACTAGTTGTTCCATGGCATTTGAGTTTATGAATTCCAGGAACTTTTGGGCTAGGGTGTTTGGGCTTGAGTAGTGTTCCCAGTCTATATTAGGGTAATTGAAGTCACCTAGTATGATGGTGTTTGGTGATACATTTATCCCCTCTAGTGTTTTCAGGAAGGCCATGTGAGGTTCCTGAGTTTGTGTGGGTGGCCTGTAACATGCTACAATTTGCAGAGCAGTCTTGCCTATGGTTAATTGCACCTGGATGGTCTCCGATGCATCGTGCGTTGCCACCAGTCTTGAGGTGTGGGTGTCCTTGATGAATATGGATACCCCCTCCTTTCTTGGTATTGTCCGGATTTTGGGGCGGAGCATCATATGAGGTAAAACCTGATTGCGCTGGGGTGCTCTCAGGAGCCTTGAACCAGGTTTCTGTCACAGCACAGACATCGATGTTCTCCATACTGAGAAGGGCCTCGAGTGCGTGCATTTTGAGATTTAGACTTCTGGCATTGAGCAGCATTACCCTTAGTTTTTTCCTTTTTGTGTTCTAGGGTGGTAGGTTTAGAATTTGAGCCTTGCCTAAAAAGGCTCTATGGGCGTGGCAAGAGCCTTTGCCAATATCCGGAATCCCAGGGTGACAGGTGCAAGCCGTCCCTTGGCAGCGTGGCTTGTCCAGCATGTCATCCCAGGCAGACAGACACTGGATCCCCTTTGAATGACACCAGTGTTTAAGCCAATTGTTAAAGCTGATCATCTTATCTCTGTATTGTGGCATCATTCTTGGTGAAGGTAGGATACTGCTCAAGGTCAGGGTCATACCTGCCTGGGCTACATAATCAGAGAGCTCCTCAATGTCTCTTTTCATGTAGTCCAAGGAGGTGCGTCTCAGGTCGTTTACACCAGCGTGGACAATGACTGAGTCATATTTGTACCTGCTGTTGAGAGACCTGAGTGCTTGCGTTATGTGGCGGATTCTAGCGCCCGACAGGCAGCTTACTGTGACCTTCTCCTTACTCAGTCTGGTGAGCAGGACGTCAGTGTGTCTGACTATGGAGTCACCAATGACTAGTGTGTCTGGCATTGTGTTTGGCCTTAAGGGCTGTGACTGTTTGACACTCTGACTGTGAGGTCTATGTGTTGCAGGTGTTGTGTTCTGAGGTGGTGGTTGTTTGGGTGTCTGCTTTGGTGGCCTCTGCTGTTTTGGTAGATTTTTGATCAGAGCCTCCAGTATGTCTTTGTGTGTTTATGTGTATGATTTGAGGTTGTAATGGTACTATGTGAGACTGGGTCTATAGTGTGTGTGGTAACCTTCTCCTCCTGACTGGTCTTGCCAGTCCTATGTTGAGAGAGCTCAGCCTCCAGTTTGGCTGTATAGTTGCATCTCGCATGTATTTGTGTTTTGTGGGAGGAGGAGAGGGTTGTCTGTGTACATGAGGCAATTGTAACATTGCCTCAATATTCCCAGGTTCACCAGCTGAGCAGGAGAGGACACTAGCAACTGATCCCTCGACATGCTAGAAGGAATAGACAAAAAAACTTTAAAAAGATTCGGGGACGTGGGTGACCGAGAAATGGGGGTTGCCTTTTGGGGTACTATCTATGACAAGAGTGCCGTATCAAGGTAATAAGTACTGTAGGAGCAAGTGCTACATTTAACAGATAGAGAATAGTCTACTTGGAGTCAAGTAGAGATGATCTTTTAATTATAGGATACGCTGATTAGATCAGTAGTATAGTTCGAGGAAGGTAGTTTTAAGGAAAATTTGAAGAGTGGACTTTAGGTAGCCGAATAGTTTAAACCTGCTTAACGGCGCTGCCCTAGTGTGCAACGTAGCAACTCCGCTAATCGGGCTAAATCGCTAATCTTGGCGCTAAAGCGTGCTTTATAGCAGGGGGCTGGAAAAGACAGGAAATGACCCAAAATGGCCAATAAACTACAAGTTACTGCCTTAAACCACTCCTCTGAGGACAAATGAAGGAGTTATGGAAATGACCCCTAGTGGCCAATAAAACTACAGATGTTCTTCATCTCACATTGCTGCAGTCCTTACACTTGGGTAGTCTGCTGTCCTCGGTCGGCCCGAATATCAAAGTATAAGGCTGACGTCGGTCAAGGCGCATTTGACTGACATCAGGACGTCAGGGTACAAATGCGCATGACCGACGTCATATCCTCAGTCTTTTTTGCCGCATGGTCCGATGCAGAAGCAGCGTTGCAAGTGCCGGTTGGCGTTCTGAAATTGTTCGATTTCGGAGTTTCAGACCGAATCAAAGTTGGCTAAGTACCCCGTTGGGGAATATTTTAATTTTTCTTGCCTCAGTGGTTTACGGATGTCAGAAAAAGTGAATAACTGTATTTCTTGTGGGAAACAGATACGCATAGAGACTACCATACTTTGTGTATTCCTTGTTTAGGGCGAGCACGGCGTTGTTGGGTGTCGCTCTTGTGCTAGATTCAATAAGCGCACTATTAAGAGAAGATTAGATTGTGCCAGGTTAGTCTTGAAGCGGTGCAATTATAAAATGCCGTCGGATGCTCCGACGCCCGCTTCTTCGAAGAAGCGCAAGGACAAAGCTGTTAAACCTAGGCTAGAGGAACCGTCAGTACCGGACGCCGGTTCTTTAGAGGTGTCGGTGGAGGTTTCTTTGGGATCCCAGGGAGAGACTTTGTTATTGCAGGATGTGGCCTCTCAGGAGGCAGGCCAGGCTGATGGGGCTTCTCAGGTTACTATACTCCCCTCCCTGCCTAGGGTGGTTAGGCCCTCTCCTTCTGTTTCCAAGGCTTCTCCCAGGGGCAGGCCAGGTTTAGCTTCAGTTGGTGTTACCCCTAGTTCTTCAGGAACTGTGCCCAAGAAGCATATGCTTAAAATGGCAGAAGATTTGATTACTTTGATTAGGGGTTCTATGCCCCCTCCTGATAAGAGACCTAGGGTGGAGCCTGAGCTAGGAGTTTTGAGCAGGCTTCAGATGTTTCAGAGTCTTCGGCTGAAGACTTGCAGGAGTACTCTCCTTATTCTGATTCTGATGTGGATGATTCTACTCCTTGGCTTCTCCTCCTGAAGATTTTTCTTTTCAGAAACTCTTCATTCCATGAGGGAGCATTTTAAGTGGGAAGGTCAGGACTTCTCTGATTCCAGGAAAAGGCTTAGGGAATTTTTGTTTTACCCCAGCATAGGCCTTTGGCTATACCTCCTGTTTTGGATGTAGTGGAAGATGTTTTACAGAGGCTTCTCTTAATCCTGATTCTTTGCCTCCTGCTCCTGTTAAACCGGATAGATATTACAGGGTGCCTGAAGCTCATAAGTATCTTTTAAGAGTCCTAGGGCAGACCCAGAAACTGTTAGCCAGGGGCCTAAAGGTGTTAAGGCTTCTGTTGTAAAGAATCCGGTTCCTGCAGACAAAGAGGCCAGGGCCTTGGATAGATGGGGAAAGAAAGTTTATACTTCTTCCACTCTTGGTATGAGGGCTTTGAATTGCCAGTTTCACATGTTGAAATACCAAAACTATCTCCTTTCACAATTGAAGTCTAAGGTTGATGCTCTGGCAGAAGGTATTGATTGTAAAGAGTTGCAAGATTTAGTGCATGTTTCTGAACAGGTGGGTAAGCATTCTTTGCAATGTGGTTTTGATGCTGTACAGGCCTCGTCTAGGGTGGCTGCCACTGGGTCAGTTCTTCGCAGGCACGCCTGGCTGAGGGATCAAAATTTATCTGACCATGTTAAAACAAGGATTTTAGATGCTCCTTTACAATCTGACGTATTGTTTGGTTCTCCTGTTGAGGCAGTTTTAAAGAAAATGGAAGACAAGGCTAAGTCTATGCAGACTGATTTTTTGCAGGTCCAGCCTCCAAAGTTTAGTAGAAATTGGCCTACTAAGGGGTGGACGTATCCTTCTTACGATTCCCAGTCTAGGGGTAGATCTAGACGTGGTAGGGGCAGAGCTCAGGGCTCTTTCAGGCCTAGAACAGGGAGTTCTCCTGCACAGTCTTCGGGGGAGGGCAGGGGTCAGTCCTTTCGTAAACAGACCCAATGACCTACCTTTTCAGCTGCCAGAGCCTTCTCATCTGGCAGCACCTTTGGGAGGAAGGTTGGCACTTTTCAAAGAAAATTGGAGTTTAATTACCCAAGACAGATGGGTATTGGATATCATACACCACGGTTACAGGTTTTATTTCCATACCTTGCCTCCTTTCAAAGGCATGCCAGACGTTCCTCCTCAACAAAGAATAGAGGCTCACAAGCAAATTTCTCTGTTACTCCAAATAGGGGCCATACAGCCGGTCCCTATGCCAGAAGTGGGCCTAGGATTTTATTCTCGCCTGTTCCTAGTACCAAAGAAAGGGAACACGTGGAGACCAATTTTGGGCTTATCTATCCTCAACACTTATCTGGACATTCCCAAGTTCAAAATGTTGACGTTACAGCAGCTTTTACCTCTGCTGGGCAAAGATCATTGGATGGTAACTTTGGATCTCAAGGAGGCTTACCTTCATGTTCCTATCAGACTAAGTTGCAGGAAGTATCTGCGTTTCAAGCTGGGACTTCTCACTATCAGTTCTCTGCATTGCCCTTTGGCTTATCTACTGCCCATAGTGTTCACGAAAGTTCTGGCTCCAGTGATAGCTTTCTTCAGGCTCAAAGGAATACAGATCTATCCTTATTTGGACGATTGCCTGATTCTGGCTCAAGGAAGGCGAGAGCTTCTTCACCATTTGGAATATGTGATAGCAGTGCTAAGATGCCTGGGGTATTCTGTGAACGAAATAAAGTCCAGTCTAGTACCCTCTCAGGATATGTGCTTTCTGGGTGTAAGACTGAATACAGCATCCCAGATGGCCTTTTAACCCCGGACAAACAAAAGAGTCTTTCCCTTTACTTCCATCAACTATCTCATCAGTCCGGGCTGACTGCAAGGACAGTCCTTCAAGCCTTAGGGTTCATGGCATCTTGTATTCTGGTGCTTCCCAATGCCAAACTGCATATGAGGAAGCTGCAATGGTATCTCAAAATGTATGGACACAGCACTGCCAGGATCTGGACACTGTCATTCAAATAATACCTTGCATTCAAAAGGAATTTTTGTGGTGGGCTCAGGAATGTCACCTAAACAAGGGACTCTCTGTGATCCGCCAGAGGCGAGTCAGATTTTAACGACAGATGCCTCAGACAAAGCTTGGGGAGCTCATCTAAATGGAAAGTGGATACAAGACAAGTGGCCTGCCAGACTACAACATCTACATATCAACCTGAAGGAGATGTTAGCAGTCCAGTTTGCATTAATAGCTTTCAAGGATTTACTTCTTCCAGGGCAGGTGTTGATTCTAACAGACAACACAACTGTCATGTGGTACATCAACAAGCAAGGGGAACATTCTTATCCTCTATGCAGGCAAGCAATGATTTTGTGGGAGACTGCTCTCAGTTTACAGCTCAATCTTCAGGCAAGGTTTCTGCCAGGAGCACAGAACTCCTTAGCAGATGTGTTGAGCAGACAAATTATGGATCCCCACGAGTGGAAATTGGATCCGCATGTATTTCAGAAATTGACAGTGTCATGGGGAACTCCAGACATAGATCTGTTCGCTTCTCCACTAAACCATCAGCTGCCAAAGTTTTGCACAAAAAGGTTTCATCCCACAGCTTGGAGAGTGGATGCTCTTTCTTTCAACTGGAGCAATCTTCATGTGTATGCCTTTCCACCTCTGCCTCTCCTCCCAAAGGTACTTATAAAGGTCAGACAGGACAAGCCAAGGATGATTTTAATAGCTCCAGATTGGCCTCGACAGCACTGGTACCCATTACTGAGAAGTCTGGTACTCTCATAAGTACCATGGCCTCCATGGCCTTTGCCCTCGATTCCACACCTGTTGTCACAGGAGGACAGCCATTTGCTCAATGTCAAGCTTCACTCTCTGCACCTAACAGCCTGGCATATTCTGTTTTGAATCATAGTAGGCCTCCACTTCCTCAGCAAGTTTTGAATGTAATTTTGGAAGCTAGAAGGCCTAGTACAAGGAAAGTGTACGCAGATAAATGGAAGAGATTTTTATTTTGGAGTGCAGCAAAAGATTTTGATGTTTCTGAGCCTAATTTGTGTGTGGCTCTTCAATATCTTACTGAGTTACTGGACAAAGGTTTGTCTTTCTCTTCTATTAAGGTTCATGCTGCAGCAATTTCGGCTCACTATGATTGTGACCCACCATTGTTTTCTCATCCTTTGTTCAAGCAATTTCTTAGAGGGGCAAAGAATATAAGACCCCCACGAAGAGCTCCTACGCCTGCTTGGGATCTCAATTTTGTGTTGGAGAAACTCACTCTACAACCTTTTGAGCCTGCAGCTACTTCTGAGTTGAAATATTTATCATGGAAGACTGCTTTTTGTTGGCCATTACCTCTGCAAGAAGGGTTTCTGAATTGCAGGCCCTTATGGCGGTTGAGCCTTTCTTGATTTTCCATAAGGATAGGGTATCTTTACGTACTAATCCTTCCTTTATGCCTAAGGTGGTTTCTAGTGTGGCTTTAAACCAAACTATTCATTTGCCTACTTTTTATGCAAATCCCCAAAATAAAGGGGAAAAGATTTTGCACACTTTAGATGTACACAGGCAGTTGCGATATTATTTGGACAGAACTAAAGGGTTCAGGCAGTCTCAGCAGTTATTTGTTTCTTTTGCTTTGAGTTCTCAGGGCAAGCCTGTGTCAAAACAAACTATTTCTAAGTGGATTGGGTTTTGCATTGCTTTCTGTTATTCCCATCATGGCAAGGAGATTCCAGCTGGGATTAGGCCTCATTCCACTAGAGCTACTGCCACTTTGACAGCTTTTGAGGGGGTGGCAACCAAGGATATTTTGGAGGCAGCTACTTGGAGTTCAGTGCATACTTTCTCTAGGCATTATCACCTGCCACTTTACTCTAAATCCAGGGCTGGTTTTGCCACTGCTGTTTTGCAGGGCATTTTGGCAGCTCCTGCTTCCTTATAGTTTGGCCATCCTCCCATACCTCTGCTTTGGGATTCTACCCAAGTGTAAGGACTGCAGCAATGTGAGATGAAGAACATAGTACAGTTTTGTACCTACCATAAATGTAGATGTTCGAAGATCCACATTGCTGCAGTCCAATTTACCCTCCCTCCTTCCCCTCTGTAGTTAGAGGTGGTTGTGTGGGTTGAGTTGTAAATATTGTGTATATAGTGTATATTTTGTACATATAATTAGGGCAAGGGTGCTTGGGTGTTTGTCTTGCTGTCTTTTGGTTTTGACCTTTATTTTTAGGGTCTTCTGACATCTGGGGCAAGAAAAGACTGAGGATATGGCGTCGGTCATGCGCATTTGTACCCTGACGTCCTGATGTCAGTCAAATGCGCCTTGACCGACGTCAGCCTTATACTTTGATATTCGGGCCGACCGAGGACAGCGGACTACCCAAGTGTAAGGACTGCAGCAATGTGGATCTTCGAACATCTACATTTATGGTAGGTACAAAACTGTACTTTTCAAGTCAGTAACCACCTCTACGGGGGGCAGGGAAGCTGCTCAATGTTAGTCACTGCCACTGATGAACACAGAGACCCTCCTTCAGCCCAAGCAAAAATGGCCTCATAGAAACTTTCAAACAGTTCAGGAACAGCAAGCCTGTAACTGAACTTTTTTAACTCTCAGAAAAGTGGGAAAAAAGCAAGATTTTTTTTGTTTTTGTTTTTTACAGAGATAGCAGAGGTTCACAAGTAATATCAAGTTATAACAGTGCAGTAAATGACCCCACACAAGAGTGCTAGGTCAAGGACAGAAAATATGCAAGTTTTAAGAAAAAAACGATTTAAAATTAAGTGCAAACAGGAAATTCAGCAAACAGCTTTGCGATTCAATCGGACAACATGTCTGTTGTCTGGTACATCAACAAGCAAGGGGGAACAAGGTCTTACCCCCTTTGTCGAGAAGCCATGAGAGTTTTGGAATGGGCAATCTCCACCAACCGCTTTCTAATAGCAACGCACACTCCCCTGATCTAGATGTGAATCCCTTCATGATTAGGTGGGCTATATAAAATGTTTTTCTAACCAGTTTGGCCACGTGGTTTTCAAATGAGAGATTGCTATCAACTTGGGCCCCCAGGTCCCTAATTACTTCTTCCGTATTTAATGGATTAACACCTATGTGGTAATTTGTGGGCACTTTGTTTTTGCCAAAGGGGATGACTGTACACTTTTTGGCGTTTAGCTTAAGGCCATGGCTCTGGCACCAGTTGTCTGTTTCTATGAGGCCCTTTTGTAGGATGCTTGTGTCGGCTGGAGAGTCGATTATGGCGCCTAGTTTGCAGTCATCTGCGGACTTGGTCAGCCACAGTCCTTCCGTGTTGGCCTGCACCTCAGAGAAATATATACCGAACAAGAGCGGTCCCAGGACTGAGCCTTTTGGGATGCCACTTGTAACTGGTTTGGAGTCTGACATGGCTCCAGCAATTCTAACCATGTGGGTTTTGTCCTTGAGCCAGTTTGCAACCCATCTAGTGAAATAGGGGTTTATATTTAAGCTGGTGAGCTTATCTATAATGCCAGAGTGGGGTATTGTATCGAAGGCTTTTGCGAGGTCCAGGTAGGCTGTGTGATAGGACACTGAATTCGTTTCTGCTATTCACAACATGGCAAATCAGTGCCTAAGGGCATTTGACCACATTCTAACAGGGCAGCAGCCACCTCAGCAGCCTTCCTCAGAGGAGTACCAACCAAGGATATTTGGGCTGTGGGACTTCCAGTGCACACTTTTTTACTAAGCACTATCACTTACCTCTTTACTCTAAATCCAGAGCAGGCTTTGCCACTGCAGTTCTGCAGGGCCTTCTAGCCACTCCTAATTCTATTTAGACCGAGCCGCCCAACCTCAGCTTTGGGATTCAACCCAAGTGTAATGACTGCAACAGTGAAACACGATGAACTTAGTACAGTTGTGTACCTACCATAAATGTAGATGTTCAAGTGTATTCACTGTTGCAGTCCAGGTTACCTACCCACCATCCCCCTTTCTTTGCTGGAACTTATCTGTACTTCTCTATCCTATACAACCTATGTGGTATATGTGCTTGTAGATGAAGGTATTGTTTATTTTTAGTGCATGTTTTTATAAGCAATTTTTTTTTAGCCTACCCTTTTGGGGGCAACTGACATCTGGGGCAAGAAAAACTGAAGAAAATGGCGTTGGCTGCATCTTTTATACCCCTGGCGCACTGACATCAGGGAAGAGTTGACAGCAACCGACGTCGGACCAGGACTTTGGAATTTGGGCTGACTGCGGGTAGCCTGCCAGCAGGATAACCCAAGTGTAATGACTGCAACAGTGAATACACTCGAACATCTACATTTATGGTAGGTACACAACTGCACTTTCATATCAGGGAAAACAGCTCTGCTCCTAGCAATTACTTCAGCAAGAAGAGTCTCAGAGCTACAGGCCCTCATGGCTGTGGAGCTTTTTATCCTATTTTACCCAGACAGGGTGTCTCTGAGGACCAGTCCTTCATTTATGCCTAATGTGGTTTCCACTGTGGCTCTTAACCAAAATATTCATCTGCCAACCTTTTATCCAAACCAACAGAACAAAGGGGAGAGAATTCTGCATTCCTTTGACTACACAGACAGCTAAGATTCTACTTGAGGAGGACTAAAGCTCTCAAGAAAAACTGAGCAATTACTAATGACATATGCTGCAGGATCAGAAGGAAAGGCTATTTCTAAGCAGACTATTTCAAAGTAGATAAGCCACTGCATTTGTTTCTCCTATTTACACATGGCAAACCTGTGCCCAAGGGCATTAGTTCTCATTCCACCAGAGCTGCAGCTACTTCAGCAGCCTTTCTCAGAGGAGTGCCAACCAAAGACATTCTAGAGGCTGCTACTTGGAGTTCTGTTCACACCTTTACAAAGCATTATCATTTGCCTCTCTACTCTAAGTTCATGGCAGGCTTTGCCACTGCAGTTCTGCAGGGCCTTATAGCCGCCTCTAATGCTGTTTAGCTCCAGCCTCCCATCCATAGCTTTGGGATTCTACCCAAATGTAATGACTGCAACAGTGAAACACGAAGAACACAGTACAGTTGTGTACACCTGCCATAAATGTAGATGTCCGAGTGTATTCACTGTTGCAGTCAAGGTTACCTGCCCACCATTCCCCTTTCATTCTGGAGTTTATCTTTCCTTCACTGTCTTCTACAACCTATGTGGTGTATTTGCTTGTAGATGAAGGTAAAGTTTGTATTGTTGCATGTATATATAGTTTATATATATTTTTTTGCTACCTTTTTGGGGGCACCTGACATCTGGGGCAAGAAAAACTAAAGAAAATGGCGTTGTCTGCTTGTTTTATACCCCTGACGTCATGGAAGAGGAGAGAGCAACTGATGCAGGACCCAAGACTTTGGAATTCAGGCAGGCTGAGGGCAACCTGCCAGCAGATTACCCAAATGTAATGACTGCAACAGTGAATACACTCCAGCATCTGCATTTATGGTAAGTGTACTTTTCCAGATGTCCTTCAAGGATGCATCTGCAGTCATAACATATGGGTTGTCCTCCCTCAGGCAGCCCTTCGGTCGGCCGGATTCCAAAGTCTGGGTCTGGCCTCGGCTGATGTCGCACTTTCCCCGACGTCATAGCTACTGGGGTATAAAGGCATCAGCCGACGCCATTTTCCTCTGTCTTTCTTGCCGCGCGGTGCCCGAAGCAGAAGCTGTTCGCAAGTGCCGGTCGGTCAGATCCAGAGATTTCAGCTACCGAATACTTCGAAAAAAGCTAAGTACCCCGTTGGGGACTCTTTCTTGCCTCAGCCGATGCCAGACAAAGTAAATAATTGTTTAACTTGTGGGAAACAAATACCTCAAAAGGATTTCCATTCTTACTGCCTTCCCTGCTTAGGCCCAGACCATGACGTATCAGCTTGTTTAGCCTGTGCCTCCTTCAACCGACGGACTCTTAGACGTCGGTCGGAGTTTGCAGAAGAATTTTTCGGTTCCGCTTTTGCATATAAAATGCCGTCGGAGACTCCGACTTCGCATTTGGCCAAAAAACGCAGGAAAAGGACCGACACTCGCGGCCGCGGTTTCGCCGAAACCGGCTAGGCCTATGAGTGTCTCGGTTTCGGCTGAAACCGAGCCCTCGGTTCTTCCTACGACAGAAACCTTACGTCCGACAACCGAGGCCACTGAGGCCCCGGCCGAGTCGGCTTCAGAAATCCCTACCAAAGCTAGCGCTCAAGATTTGTCCGACACCATTCCATTGGACATATCTACACCTGCACATGGGGCAGCTAGGCCCCCAGCTTCTATGTCTATTAAGGCCTTCTCCAGGGCTAAAGCTGCCAAACTTTCAAAAGCTTTACCTGCCAAATCTACTTCTCAGAGGCCTTCCTCTAGTTCTCAGATTTTCAGTCTTGCTGAGGACCTGATATCCTTGATTAGGGGCTCCCAACCTCACCCAGACAGGGCCTCCCAACCACCACCAGACAAAAGGCCTAGGACTGAACCCTCTGAACCTGTCTCCTCTGATTACTCCACGGATGGATCTGATTTGTCAGACCATCAAGAAGAGGCCTATTCTCCTTTTGAGGATTCAGATGCTGAAGATTCTATCCCTTCTGCCTCCCCTCCTGAAGAATTTTCCTTTGGGGAGACCTTGCACTCTATGAGGGAACACTTTCAATGGCAGGGTCAGGATTTTTCTGATTCGAGAAAAAGGCTAAGGACCTTTTTACATTTGCCCCAGCATAGGCCCTTAGCCATACCACCAGTGCTAACTGTAATTGATGATGTGTATAATGATGTTAGTTCTGCACCTGATTCTCTTCCCCCGGCCCCTGCCAAACCTGACAGATATTACAGTGTCCCGGATTCTCACTTCCACCTGTATAAAGTCCATGCTATTATTAGAAACTATTTCACAGGGCCCAAAAGGTGTTGCAGCTGCCACTGCTAAAAATCCCCTACCCTCTGACAGAGAGTCTAGAGCATTAGAGAGATGGGGTAAAAAGGTTTATACATCTGCTACTTTTTCCGCCAGGGCTTTAAACTGTCAATTCCATATGATACAGTACCAAGAATATTTGTTGGATCAGCTGAATAAGAAGCTTTCTTCTACTGAACCTTTAGACCGTAAATCCCTTCAGGATTTGGTACACAACTCTCAGCAGGTCAGTAATCATTTCTTAAAATGTGGCTATGATGCACTGGAGGCTTCATTTAGATCAGCTATGACTGGGGCAGTAATTCGTAGGCATGCCTGGCTAAAAGAGCAATCCCTGCCAGACCATGTCAAGGCTAAGCTCCTAGATGCTCCAATGGAGAAACAAAGTTTATTTGGCTCCCCTGCACAGGAGATTCTAAAGAAGGTGGAAGAAAAAGCTAAATCTGTACAAACAGTAAAGGAATTTCTACAGGTCCAACCTCCGAGGTTCAGCAGAAAATGCCCTTCCAAGAATTGGTCCTTTCCAGACACCTCCAGAGCACAGAGAGGCAGAAATAGACGCCCTCTAGGCAGAGGTCAATCCAAAGGTGCCTATAGGGGCCGTCAGTGGCAGCCTGCCAACCAGAGGAGTACTGCCACAGCTGCAACTACAACCACTAGCACAGGACAGACACAATGACTTGACTCTGATTCCGCCTACCAGGGAACAACTGGAAGCACCCTTGGGCGGAAAGCTGGCTTTATTCTCAAAAAACTGGCATTGCATTACAAAGGACACATGGACATTGCAAACAATAGACAAAGGATACAGGTTTCACTTCCACACTTTACCAAAAAGAGGAATGCCAAACCTACCACCAAATCAGAAGTCAGAGGCTTTAAGACAAATCAAAAATTTACTTCAGATGAAAGCGATAGAAAGAGTACCATCTATGGAACAAGGCCAAGGATTTTACTCCAGACTATTCCTTGTACCAAGAAAAGAAAACCAATGGAGGCCTATTCTCGACTTGTCCGCACTGAACACATTTCTCATTGTACCAAAATTCAAAATGCTGACCCTACAGCAACTTCTTCCCATGTTGGGCAAGGAGTCTTGGCTGGTGACTCTAGATCTCAAGGAGGCATACCTGCACATCCCTATCCGACCAGATTGCAGAAGACACCTCAGATTTCTTGCACGATCAGAGCATTATCAATTCTCAGCATTGCCCTTTGGCTTATCTACTGCCCAGAGTATTCACGAAATGCCTGGCATCAGTAATTGCACATTGCAGACTTCAGGGAATTCAAATCTACCCATACCTGGACGACTGCCTAATACAAGCGGACAACAAGACAAAATTGATAAAGGATTTGGCCTATGTCATACACCTGCTGCAGGCCTTGGGATACACAGTCAACATCCAAAAGTCAAGACTAGTGCCATCCCAAAGGATAACCTTTTTGGGTGCAGATCTGGACACAGTAACTCAGATGGCTTTTCTCACAGAAGAAAAACAAAAACAACTTCCAGATTATTTCATGACTCTAACAAGACAAACTCAGCTTACTGCAAGGAAAGTCCTGCAGGCCCTGGGTTTCATGGCATCCTGCATAATCTTGATCCCACATGCCAGGCTGCATATGAGGAAATTACAATGGTACCTAAGGAATGTATGGTCTCAACACAGACACAGTATAGAAACCATGATACCAATCATTCCATGCCTTCAAAAGGAATTCCTGTGGTGGGCTCAGGCCTGCCAGTCCAACAGAGGATTGCCTGTCACGAAACCAAAACCAAGGAAGACCATCACCACGGATGCCTCAGACCTAGGATGGGGAGCACACATGGAGGACAAATGTATCCAAGGCCTATGATCTCAAGGACAGCTAAACTTGCACATAAACCAAAAGGAGATACTGGCAGTGAAGCATGCAATCGAGGCATTCAAACCATTCCTCCAGCAAGGACATCTGCTGATAAGGACGGACAACACCACGGTCATGTGGTACATAAACAAACAGGGAGGCACGCATTCCTACCCTCTATGCCGGATGGCAATGGATCTGTGGAACATAGGCCTGAATCTCAATATCCAGCTGCAGGCCATATTTGTACCAGGAAAAGAGAATTCACTAGCAGACAGCTTAAGCAGGACAACCACGGATGCTCACGAATGGATGCTGCATCCAGACATCTTCAAACTCATAACAAAGAAATGGGGATTGCCAGAGATAGACCTGTTCGCCTCCCCTCTCAACCATCAACTGAAGAAATTCTGCTCAAGGACATACCAACCACAAGCCTGGAGGGTGGACTCTCTCTCTTTAAGCTGGAATGCCCTAATAGTGTATGCATTCCCACCTCTCCCATTGATGTACAAGGTTCTTCTGAAGATCAGGGAGGAACAGCCAAAGGTGATACTAATAGCTCCGGACTGGCCAAGACAACACTGGTATCCGCTACTGAAAAACATGTCTCAGGCGAACTCATGGCCTCTTCTTCTAACGCAGAACAATTTCACGACCCTGCATCCAAGCTTGAAAACTCTGCAACTAACTGCCTGGAAAATTGCTTAAGACCAAACCAAACTTTCTTATCTCAGCGGGTCAAGGACATTATCCTGGAGTCTCGCAGACCCTCCACCAGGAAAGCATACTCTGCTAAATGGAGGAGATTCGTCATTTGGAGCACATCAAAGGGCACAGATGTTGCAGTGGCAAACCTAGCACACATCCTAGAATACTTAGCAGAATTGCTCCACAGTGGCCTGTCTTACTCTTCCATTAAGATTCATGCTTCAGCAATTTCAGCAGAATACAACATGGATCCGCCTCTCTTCTCTCACCCTCTACTCAGACAATTTCTGAGAGGGATCAAAAATGTTAAACCTCCAAGGAAACCCCCTCTACCTGCATGGGATCTCAATTTTGTGCTGGAAAAATTGACACTACCTCCTTTTGAACCAGCAGCATCAGCAGACTTACAGTTTTTATCTTGGAAAACTGCTTTCCTTCTGGCAATCACTTCAGCAAGAAGAGTATCCGAGCTACAGGCATTAATGGCAGTGCAGCCTTTCATTATTTTTCACCAGGATAGAGTGTCTCTGAGAACCAATCCAACTTTCATGCCAAAGGTGGTATCCAGGGTATCCATTCATTTGCCTACGTTCTTCCCTAACCCACAGAACAAAGGAGAGAAACTCTTGCACACCTTGGATATACACAGACAACTACGCTACTATCTGGACAGAACTAAAACTAGCAGAAAAACTGACCAACTTTTTGTAGCCTATGCAACTGGGGTGCAAGGAAAGGCAATTTCCAAGCAGACAATTTCAAAATGGATAGGAAATTGCATTCGCTTTTGCTACTCTTTTCATGGCAAGACAGCTCCTGAACATATCAGGCCTCATTCCACAAGGGCCACAGCCACCACTACAGCTTTCCTACGAGGAGTGGCTACCAAGGACATTTTAGAAGCTGCTACTTGGAGCTCCGTGCATACATTTGCCAAGCATTATAATCTACCTTTATACTCCAGATCCCGAGCAGGCTTAACAACTGCAGTTTTACAGGGGATCTTAACTACACCATCCTTATCTTAGTACCTCCTCCCCCAGTTTGGCTATGGTATTCTACCCATATGTTATGACTGCAGATGCATCCTTGAAGGACATAGTACAGTTTTGTACCTACCATAAATGTAGATGTCCGATAGGTATGCATCTGCAGTCAGGATTACCCACCCTCCTTCCCCTCTGTGGTATTCCTAGGGTGCTTACCCCTCTTTCAGCTAGCTGGGGGAATCTGTTATGGTGTATTTGTTTGTTTGTTTGTATATATATATATATATATATATATATATATATATATATATATATTGCTACTGTTTGGAACATTCAATATTTATCCAAATTTAGCCTTCCTAGAGGGCACCTGGCATCTGGGGCAAGAAACACTGAGGAAAATGGCATCGGCTGATGCCTTTATACCCCAGTAGCTATGACGTCGGGGAAAGTGCGACATCAGCCGATGCCAGACCCAGACTTTGGAATCCGGCCGACCGAAGGGCTGCCTGAGGCAGGACAACCCATATGTTATGACTGCAGATGCATACCTATCGGACATCTACATTTATGGTAGGTACAAAACTGTACTTTACATCCGTTGTACATCACATATGTTGTTTTTTTATAACTATCATCAGTCCAACATAACATACAATGTTAAGTTGTCATTCTCGCCTTCATTCTTGCTGGATGGGTTCGGAGCCAACCCTCGGCTCCGACTCGGCCTATAATATAGCTCGAGAGCTATTTTTACCAGCTCGAGGCAGCCCTATATCCCACAATACCATGTGCTAACTCCCCAGATCTCGTTTGCCGCTTCGCTGCGAGGTTCCCTTTTTTACCAGCTCAGGTCAGTAAAAGGAATTTTCAATAAAGTTTCTATTTTTTGAGGTAGTTTCTTAGGTTATTTTCCCTCATTAGTTCCCTATCGATATTGTTACTTATTAGTGTTTGTTTCGTAAGCCCTACCCACCCCTTTAGTTAACTTTTATAATCAGGCCTACTGGCTTTAGTTTTTCTGTTTACTCACCCCCTTAGTGTGTGTGTGTGTGTGTGTGTGTGTGTGTGTGTGTGTGTGTGTGTGTGTGTGTGTGTGTGTGTGTGTGTGTGTGTGTTGTTGTTCTAGTCAGCCCCCTCATCTCCCCCTTGTGTGTAAGTGAGTGAGTGTGTGTGCTGATTGAGTTACTGTCTTTAGGGCAATGTCCAAAGACGTTAAGGTCTCGGGATTCAAGAAGTGTGACTCGTGCTGTCAGAAAATGTCTCTGACAGACGGTCACACTTGTTGCGTCTACTGCTTGGGGCCTTTGCACCTGCAGGACTCTTGTTCCGTCTGTCACGGATTTAGTTCAAGAGTCCTGCAGGAGCATCGTAATAAACTTATTTTGAGGGGCTTATTGAAGCCTGATGATTCCCCATCCAAGTCTGGCTCGGGGAAGTCATCTAAGCCCGCCAAACCCTCGGCTCCACTTTCTGAGTCGAGGGCTGGTGAAATTGAGATTGCTCCGACATCAGCTCCATTCGGAGCCGATGCGAGCAAGTTCGTTTCTGCTCCGAAACCCATATCAGAGCCGACTTCAGCGCGCAAGCGCTCTAGGTCCCCTTCACTAGAATCCGTCCGATCGGCTCCAAGATCACCCCTCCTATTGGAGCGGAGTCATAGGACTCATTCCTCCAGGTCGACTAGGCTTTCCGTCCACGATATTGAGAAGGTAGTCAGTAGACTCATAAAATCTCAGGCACTGGCCCAAATGCTCCAAAGCCCGTCTCACTAGACTGTGGCTCCCTCGGTGCCTCCTTCGATTCCTCCTCCGACTCTTCAGTCGAGTTCTGAGCCGGAGTTTGTCGGAACCGTAACCTTGCCCACGTCAGAGCCGATACTTCCACCTTCGGCTCCAGTGTCGTTGGCTCCAACTTCTTCATTGGTACCGTCCATGGAGAGGTCCGGGCGCCAAGACTCCATTGTCGGCTCCGAGGGGGCGAGTGGCAACGGACCCTTGTCCGACCCCACTCTCCCTCTCGGAGCGTCGGCTCTGGTTAGTTTGGCCCCGACATCATTCTCGGAGCCTTCTCTGTCGGTGCCGGAGGCGGTTTGGGTATCTTCGGAGCCGGGACTGCCTTCGGTGCCTGATAAGGGGGGCTTTCGAGGTGATGAGGAGCGTGCTGGATCCAGTGTCTGCTCCAAGGTTGGGTTCTTCAGCTCCTCCCTCTACAGTGCCTGTTACAGTCTCTGGCCATCCTCTTGCAACTGATAGCAGAGATCCAAAGCGTAGGGTACCCACTTTGGGTGTCTCTTCCTCCTCCGATGCCTCCCCTGAAGCTTCAGGGGAACCGCCTAGGAAAAAACAGTGCAAGAGGAAGCACATAGACTCCCCCGAGCCTCTCACTTCGGACACCAACTTGGATGAGTCGGAGGGTTCCCCGAGATCCCCCTCTGAGGATGTCTCCTTTTCAGACATCCTAGAGATCCTGAAACAGAGGGGGAATTGGTCCACCCTTAAACCCTCCGAGGACGAGTTGGTTTACCTTGACGCTTTTGGGTCTCACCCTTCCACCTCCTGGGTGTCTCTTCCCTTTGACCCACTGATGGAAGTAGTGGCCAGAAAGACGTGGGCACTTCCTGACTCAATGGAACCTACCCCTAGGGGGCCTTCTAAATTTATTTCAGCTTCGGAAGACAAACCATTTCTGACCAAAGCTGTCTCGGTAGATGCTGTGGTGGTAGCAGCCGTCGCTAAGAAGGAATTAGCTGATCCTTTGGTACCTGTTCATCCTCCTAACAAAGAGTCCAGGACCATGGACAGGTACGGTAAGTGGACATTTGCTTCAGCGACCTTTGCCATGCGGTCGTTGAACTATTTATGTCATTTCACCCGCCTTCAGAGAGATTTGCTCAAAGAACTGGGTGAAACCGTACAGGATCCTTCTGCTGTGGGGTATCAGGACAAGATTAACTCCCAGCTGGCTACCCTGAATTCCATTGCCAATTCCTCCATGCGGCTTATCTCCTATGCAGCCGATGTTGCGTTGCGACGTCACGCCTGGATGCGACTCTGTAATTTTGCTGATCCCTTCAAGGCATTCTTCACCAACACCCCCTTTGATGGTTCAGAATTGTTTGGACCTCAGGTGAAGAATACCCTCACCAGGTGCGAGCAAGATGGTAAGACTCTCTCTGCCATGGGAGTCCACTTTTCCACACCATCTAGACCTTACCCTAAAGGCCAGAAGGGTGGAAAGATGTGGTTCTGCAAACCACAGGGAGTCGCGCCTGCCGCACATGGTGAACATCCCCCCAGAGGCAGAGGGGGGAACAGTAATAGATGCCGCCCCAGGGGCAGAGGGGTTCCACAGAACCAGGGTTCCAGGGAATCCTTCCCTGACCAACCCTTTCAGCATCCCTGAGAAGCTGCCCGACTGTCCACCTTCGGAGGCAGTCGGGGGAAGATTATCTCTGTACCTGGAAGCCTGGCAATCCCTCTCTCAAGACAAATGGGTACAGTTGATTATATCCTAGGGTTACAAAATCCCCTTCATTTCCCCTCCGATCCAATCGCCAAGACCCCTCCCAGACGTACCACCCACACAATGGGGTCAGGCACAGCTAGAAATAAAAAAGCTGTTAGAAAAAAGAGTCATCCAGGCAGTCCCAGCAGACCAGCTAGGATCCGGAATCTACTCCAGGTTCTTTTTGGTACCAAAAAAGACAGGAGACTGGAGACCCATTTTGGACCTCAGCAAACTGAACAAGTCTGTGTAGAAGACAAAATTTCGGATGGTAACACTGCAGTCCATTCTACCATTTTTGTGCAGAGACAACTGGATGTGCTCGTTAGACCTTCAGGACGTGTACTATCATATAAAGATACACAGGCGCTCCAGGAGGTTTCTCCGCTCCCGGCTGGGAGCCAGTCATTTCCAATTCAGAGCCCTGCCCTTTGGTCTCACCACAGCCCCCCGGGTGTTCACCAAATGCTTGGTAGTGGTCACGGCTCACCTGAGACAAAAAGGATTCCAGGTGTTTCCATATTTAGACGACTAGCTCATTACCGCTACCACGAAGCAGCATCTTATAATAGCCAGGGATTACACCATTCACATTTGCAACAAACTAGGTATTTCCATAAACTTTGTAAAATCCTCCTTGTCGCCTTGTCAATCTATAAACTTCATGGGCGCCGTACTAAACACCAGAGAAATGTCTGCAACATTGCCACCTCAGAGAGTGACAGAGATACGGCGGAATGTTCGGTTTCTGTTGCAGTCCAACAGAATTCAAGTCAAGTTAGTACTGAAAACGTTAGGCCTCATGGCAGCGGCGATCCTTCTCCTCCCCTTAGCTCGCTTCCACATGAGAATTCTCCAGTGGATGCTTTTTTCTCAGTGGTCCTTTCAACAGCTCCCAATGACTCGCAACATCTTGATAACCCCATCTTGCAAGAGACACCTCTCCTGGTGGATGGTCTCCCCTCAACTTCTTCAGGGCAGACCCTTTGTTCTTCCCCCTCCAGTTGCCACAGTGACAACGGATGCCTCCCTGATCGGGTGGGGGGGACACTATCAGGGTAGGACTGTCCAGGGCACATGGCAACAATTAGAATGCCACCTGCACATAAATGTCCTGGAGATGAGAGCAGTGATTTTATCGTTGCAAGCCCTTCAGGATTCTCTTCCCACTGGGACTATAGCAGTTCAAACAAACAATATGTCTGTAGTGTGGTACATAAACAAGCATGGCTGAACAAAGTCCTACCCCCTATGTCAAGAAGCACTCAGACTTTGGCAATGGGTGATCTCTCAACGGTTTCTGATAGCAACGCACATCCCCGGGAGGTCCAATGTCATAGCGGACAGACTGAGCAGAACAATTCTCATGCCTCACGAGTGGTCTCTAAATCAAGCGGTAGCAGAGAGAATTTTTCAGAAGTGGGGCCAGCCTTGCTGCGACCTTTTCGCAACCCCTCAAAACAGCGAGTGCCTCGACTTCTTCACTCTCTTCCCTCTACCAGGCCGTCCCCCCAGAGACGCTCTCGTCCACAATTGGCCTCGGGGTCTTATATACACATTTCCCCCCTTTCTGTTGATTCCGCAATTAATTCAGAAAGCAACCGCATTGAGATCCAAAATGATCCTCATTGCTCTGTATTGGCCTCGACAAGTATGGTTTCCGTTCCTGTACCGTTATCTACTGGAACAGCCCTGGCATCTGGAACCCCTTCCAGACCTTTTGACCCATCTAACGGGCAAGCTGCACCAATCTCTTCATTCCCTCAACCTCACAGCTTGATTGCTCCACTTCCAACCATAGCCAGGCTTCCCTTTATTTCTCTTCCTGTCCGTGATATCATTCTTGCTTCCCATAAGTCCAATACTAGAAAGACTTATGCGAGCAAATGGAAGCGTTTTTCGTTCTGGGCAGAAGCTAGGTCCTTAGATCCTTTTAATGCACCAATTCATAAAGTTCTAGATTTTGTGGCAGAGCTTTTTCATTCAGGATCGTCGTCGGCCACTATCAGAGTACAACTAGCGGCCCTTGCAAATTTTCATGTGGGGCTCTCGGAAGCAAATATTGTCCCACAAACTCTGTAAAGCTTTCCTCAAGGGCATCTTCTTGCTCAGACCTCCCATTAAGGATCCTCCTCCACAATGGGATTTAAATTTAGTATTAAAGTCATTGATTCTCCCTCCCTTTGAACCTGCAGCTTCTTGCGCCTTCAAACTTCTCTCTTGGAAAACTCTGTTTATGGTGGCTATAACATCTGCCAGAAGGGTATCGGAACTCCAAGCCTTGTCCGTCCGTCCCCCTTATTTGGTTTTTCATAAAGAGAGGGTAACTCTCAGAACGAATCCTTCCTTTCTACCGAAAGTTTCTTCTGAATCAAATCTGAACCACACTATTGACTTGCCTGTTTTCTTCCCAGATTATTCAAACAGGGCTGAACAGAAATTACATTCCTTGGATGTTCATCGCCAGCTGCGGTATTATTTAGACAGGACAAAACAATTTAGAAAATCAGAACCGCTCTTTCTCACTCATGCTGAAGGAAAGAAAGGACTTCCAGTATCAAAGGTAACTCTTTCCAGATGGTTGACATCCATCATTACCTTTCTCTACGAGTTGAGACACAAACAACTCCCGTCTAGGCCTAAGGCTCATTCAACCAGGGCACTATCAACATCAACAGCCTTTCAAGCAAGGTTACCATTAGATGCCATATGTGCAGCAGCTACATGGGCTTCTCAACATACCTTTATTACCCATTACAAGCTCGATATAGCCTCCAGAAATAGAGCTGACTTTGGTTCCACCGTACTCAGGAGTCTGTTCCGTTGAGCCACCCAGGACCAAGGTGCTAGGGACGCTGTCCCATCCAGCAAGAATGAAGGCGAGAATGACAACTTAACATTAAGAAGTTATGTACTTACCATAATGTTCCATGTTAGTTGTCTTCTTCTCGCCTTCTTTCTTGCGTCCCTCCCTCCTGCCCCCTAGCCTGGACAGACTTGAAGGTCTCTGAGTCCTTCTATTTCATGTTATATAGTCCTTCACGGTTAACCCGTATCATTAGGGTTACCAGCAGGGAGACCGTTTTTGGTTATAATTATAATAATAATGTTATACTATGTGTTAGCTGCCAACGAGATCTGGGGAGTTAGCGCATGGTATTGTGGGATATAGGGCTGCCTCGAGCCGGTAAAAATAGCTCTCGAGCTGTAGTATAGGCCGAGTCAGAGCCGAGGGTCGGCTCCGAACCCATCCAGCAAGAAAGAAGGCGAGAAGAAGACAACTAACATGGAACGTTATGGTAAGTACATAACTTCTTATTACTCAATTCCTGCCTTCCATTAAAATATCATTCCCCCTCCAGAATATTATTTTGCATGTATTGCTCCCACAGTTTCCATTTATTTTCATGTAATTTGCTCCATCTCTTTTCTAAAGATCCTACTTCCAGTTCTGTTCTCCCTCTTAACAATATTCAGTACTTCAAATACAGTTGGTTTACACTTTGATTTTCATTTTCTAGTAATTGTTTTTTGGCATCCACCAGAATTAAACCTAACAAGGCTTTGCTATGTCTAGTCAATTCAGATCGTGTGTCCCAGCTCAAAAGAGTCATGTCCTTAGTGAAACCCATTTGCTCACCCAGTATTTCTGACAGAGTATTCTGTAGGTAATTTTTAAAATCTGCCAACTCATTGCAGTCTCAAAATATATGTTCCCAGTTACCTCTTTCTTCCGCATCACACCTCAAATTTTTGACATCTACCTAAGGAAAAAAAAATTTGGAGTCTGCTTAGCGCATAAAAATACCATTGCAAACATAGGAAAAATCTTAAACCTTATAGACTTTGTCTCATACTTTGGAGCCATTCATGTGCCCTCCCATTGTTCCCTTGTAAATTGCTTACCTAACCTCCATATCCAGTCTTTTCTTACCTCCCCTGATTGATTCTTTTAGTGCATTATTTTATATGCCCCATTAATTATCCCTTTTGTAACAGATGCATCTGTTCTAGATTCAGCTAAAACCTCTACCAGAGCAGGTCTTTCACTTGGATCCCCCTTTTCTTTTCTTTTGTTTGCTTATACTTTAATATGAATCCCTGGTAGTTAAACCATTCTCTAGTCTAGAGTCCACATGAATTCTTGACCTCATCCCTTTCTAGCACCTTTCTTTTCTAGTTATTTCCTCCCATTACCTTGTTTTTTTGCCAGTTTTCTCAAATTCCAGCCCCTTCTTGCATTTTCTCTGTACCCCTACTTGCAGTCAACCCTATTGGCAAAATGTCCTTTCTCCATTCTCGTGTTTACTTCTTGGAATACTTTCTGCTACTTTATGAATTTAATATTCTCTATGGCAGGTGTTGATGTCCTTCAAGGATGCATCTGCAGTCCTAACAAATGGGTTGTCCTGCCTCAGGCAGCCCTTCGGTCGGCCGGATTCCAAAGTCTGGGTCTGGCCTCGGCTGATGTCGCACTTCACCCGACGTCATAGCTGCTGTCAGTTGGGTATAAAGGCATCAGCCGACGCCATTTTCCTCAGTCTTTCTTGCAGCGGTGCGGCAGAAGCTGTTCGCAAGTGCGGTCGGTCAGATCCA
This sequence comes from Protopterus annectens, assembly GCF_019279795.1. Taxonomy (NCBI): domain Eukaryota; kingdom Metazoa; phylum Chordata; order Ceratodontiformes; family Protopteridae; genus Protopterus; species Protopterus annectens. The sequence continues at coordinate 392,171,034 of NC_056744.1, forward strand.
GAGATTTCTACTACCGAAGACTTCTAAAAAGCTAAGTACCCCGTTGGGGACTCTTTCTTGCCTCAGCCGATGTCAGAAAAAGTAAATAATTGTTTAACTTGTGGGAAACAAATACCTTATAAGGATTTCCACTCTTACTGCCTTCCTTGCTTAGGCCCAGACCACGGCGTAGCAGCTTGTCTAGCCTGTGCTTCCTTCAACCGACAGAGACTTTGGCGTCGGTCGGGGTTCGGAGGAGTTTTTTGGTCCCGATTTTGCTTACAAAATGCCGTCGAAGACTCCGACTTCACAATTAGCTAAAAAGCGTAAGGAAAAGGACCGACACTCGCGGTCCGCGGTTTCGGCCGAAACCGCGGTTAAGCCAACCGCGAGTCTCTGTTTCGGCTGAAACCGAGTCCTCTGTTCTTCCTTCGGCCGAAAGCATACCTCCTACAGCCGAGGCCTCACACAGCATGGCTGAATCTGCTACTGAAATTTCTCCTGCTGTAGCAGGCACCCAGGATTTATCAGATACTATTCCTTTAGACATATCTACTCCTGCACGTGGAGCTGCTAGGCCCCCTGCATCCATGTCTATCAAGGCTTTCTCTAGGGCTAAAGCAGCTAAATCTTCTAAGGCCTTGCCTGCTAAAACCCCTCACACAGGCCTAGCTCTAGTTCCCAAATGCTCAGCCTGGCAGAGGATCTCATTTCTTTGATCAGGGGATCCCAACCTCACCCTGACAGGGCCTCTCATCCCCTCCAGAGAAGAGGCCTAGAGCAGAGCCCCTGAACCAGTTTCTACGGATTATACCTCTGATGATTCAGAAAACTCAAATCCTCCTGAAGGCCCTTATTCTCCATATGAGGATTCTGACGCAGAAGACTCCATTCCTTCTGCCTCTCCTCCTGAGGAATTTTCTTTTGGGGAAACCTTGCATGCTATGAGGGAGCAATTTCAATGGCAGGGCCAGGATTTTTCAGATTCTAGGAAACGGCTAAGGACCTTTTACATTTGCCACAGCATAGGCCTTTAGCCATTCCTCCAGTACTAACAGTTGTGGATGATGCATTCAATGATGCTTGTACTGCCCTGACTCTTCCCCGGCCCCTGCTAAGCCCAACAGATACTACAGGGTCCCGGACACACATTATCACTTGTATAAGGCTCCTATTGCAGATCCTGAAACTATTTCTCAGGGCCCCAAAGCTGTAGCAACTGCGAAAACCCCTCCCTCTGATAGAGAATCCAGAGCATTAGAGATGGGGTAAAAAAGTTTATACTTCTGCTACTCTTTCAGCTAGGGCCTTAAACTGTCAATTCCACATGATTCATTATCAGGAATTTTTGTTAGATCAGCTAAATAAAAAAACTATCCTCTCCTGAACCTATAGACCGTAAGTCCCTTCAGGATTTGGTACATAACACTCAGCAGGTCAGTAATCATTCCTTAAAATGCGGCTATGATGCACTGGAGGCTTCCTTTAGATCAGCTATGACTGGTACAGTGATCAGAAGGCATGCATGGTTAAAAGAGCAATCCTTACCAGACCATGTAAAGTCAAAGCTCCTAGATGCTCCCATGGAAAAACTCAGTTTGTTTGGCTCCCCTGCACAGCAAGTGTTAAAGAAGGTGGAAGAAAAAGCAAAATCTGTCCAAACAGTCAAGGATTTCTTACAGGTCCAGCCTCCTAGGTTTAGTAGAAATTGGCCTTCGAAGAATTGGTCCTTTCCAGACACCACCAGAGCACAGAGAGGCAGAAATAGGCGCTCAAGAGGCAGAGGTCAATCCAGAGGTGCCTACAGGGGACGTCAGTGGCAGCCTAACAACCAGAGAAGTACTGCCACAGATCCAGCTACTACCACTTCCACAGGGCAGTCACAGTGACTTGGCTCTGATACCGCCTACCAGGGAACAACTGGAAGCACCCTTAGGTGGAAAGCTAGCCTTATTCTCAGTAAACTGGCATTAAATTACAGGAGACAAATGGATTTTACAGACAATAGACAAAGGTTACAGGTTTCACTTCCATACTCTACCAAGGAAGAGAGGAATGCCAAACTTACCACCAAACCAAAAAACAAACGCTCTAGGACAAATCAACCACTTACTAAAGATGAGAGCTATAGAAAAGGTACCGGCTATGGAACAAGGACAAGGATTTTATTCCAGACTTTTCCTGGTGCCAAAGAAAAGAAAACCAATGGAGACCTATTCTCGACCTGTCCGCTCTGAACACATATCTCATTTATCCAAAATTCAAAATGCTGACCCTACAGCAACTTCTTCCCATGCTGGGCAAGGAGTCTTGGCTGGTGACTCTAGATCTCAAGGAGGCATACCTGCACGTCCCTATTCGACCAGATTGCAGAAGATACCTCAGATTTCTTGCAGGATCAGAGCATTATCAATTCTCAGCATTGCCCTTTGGCTTATCTACTGCGCCCAGAGTATTCACGAAATGCCTGGCATCAGTAATTGCTCATTGCAGGCTTCAGGGAATTCAAATTTATCCATACCTGGACGACTGCCTGATACAAGCGGACAACAAGAACAAATTAACAAAAGATTTGAAAAGGTTATTCTCCTATTGCAGGCCTTGGGATACACAGTCAACATAAAAAAGACAAGACTGGTACCATCCCAAAGGATTACATTCTTGGGTGCAGAACTGGACACATCAAATCAAATGGCATTTCTCACAGCAGAAAAGCAAAACAACTACCACTCTATTTCATGGCATTAACAACAGAACCAGCTTACAGCAAGGAAAGTCCTGCAAGCCCTGGGTTACATGGCATCCTGCATAATATTGATCCCACATGCCAGACTACATATGAGGAAGTTGCAATGGTACCTAAGGAATTTATGGTCTCAGCACAAGCACAGCCTAGAAACCCAAATTCCAATAATTCCATGCCTGAAGCAAGAATTCCTGTGGTGGGCTCAGGCCTGTCAGTTGAACAAAGGACTGCCTTTCCACAGCCCTCACCCGAGCCAGACTATCACAACGGACGCCTCAGACCTCGGTTGGGGGGCACACATGGCAGACAAGTGTATACAAGGCCTATGGACACAGGACCAGCTGAACCTACACATAAATCAAAAAGAGATGCTGGCAGTGAAACAGGCAATTCAGACCGTTTCTTCAACAAGGTCATTTGCTGATAAGGACGGACAACACCACAGTTATGTGGTATATCAACAAGCAGGGAGGCACACATTCATATCCTCTATGCCGGATGGCAATGGACCTGTGGAATGTGGCCCTGAACCTCAGCATTCAGCTCCAGGCCATATTTGTGCCAGGAAAAGAAAATATACTAGCAGACACCTTAAGCAGAACTACCACAGATGCCCACGAATGGATGCTGCATCTGGACATCTTCAAATCCATTACAAAGAAATGGGGGCTACCAGAAATAGACCTGTTCACATCCCCACACAACCACCAATTGAGAAAATTCTGCACAAGGACATACCACCCACTTGCTTGGAAGGTGGACTCCCTATCCTTCAGTTGGGAAAACCTAACAGCATATGCATTCCCACCTCTTCCTTTGATGCACAAAGTGCTACTGAAGATCAAAGAAGATCACCCAAGGATCATACTGATAGCTCCAGACTGGCCGAGGCAGCATTGGTACCCGCTTCTGAGGAGTATGTCTCGGCACGCATGGCCTCTACCTCTAGTTCCTTTGCTGCTAACACAGAACAACTTCAAGATCCTGCATCCAAACTTGAAAACACTGTAGCTAGCTGCTTGGAATCTTACATAGAACAAAATAACCCAGATTTATCTCAGAGGGTTAAAGACATTATCCTGGAGGCTCGCAGACCCTCCACAAGGAAGACTTATTCAGCAAAATGGAAAAGATACCTCATTTGGAGTGCAGCAAAAGGGGAAAATGTATCATTGGCAAACATAGCTGACATCCTGGAATATTTAGCAGAGCTTTTCCACAATGGCTTGTCTTACTCCTCCATCAAGATTCATGCATCAGCAATTTCAGCAGAATATAACATGGATCCTCCAGTCTTCTCTCATCCTCTACTCAGGCAGTTTCTGAGAGGAATTAAAAATGTAAAGCCTCCAAGGAAGCCACCTTTGCCTACATGGGACCTGAACTTTGTGCTAGAAAAGTTAACACTTCTCCCTTTTGAACCAGCAGCAACAGCAGAATTACAGTTCTTATCTTGGAAAACTGCTTTCCTGCTTGCAATCACTTCAGCAAGAAGGGTTTCTGAATTACAGGCATTAATGGCAGTACAGCCCTTCCTTATCTTCCATCAGGATAGAGTGTCCTTGAGAACTAACCCTACTTTTATGCCAAAGGTGGTCTCCAGGGTATCATTGAACCAAGCAATCCACCTACCAACATTCTTCCCCAACCCACAGAACAGGGGGGAAAGACTACTGCATACCTTGGATGTACACAGGCAATTGCTACTACCTGGACAGAACCAATAACAATAGAAAAACTGACCAGCTTCTGGTAGCATACGCAGCAGGAATGGAAGGAAAAGCAATTTCAAAACAGACAATCTCAAAATGGATAGGAAATTGCATTAGATTTTGTTACTCCTTTCATGGAAAGACAACTCCAGAAAACATCAGACCTCACTCCACAAGGGCTACAGCCACTACTACAGCTTTCTTACGAGTGGCTACCAAAGACATTTTAGAGGCTGCTACTTGGAGCTCCGTGCATACATTTGCCAAGCGTTATAATCTGCCTTTATACTCCAGATCCCGAGCAGGTTTTGCCACTGCTGTTTTGCAAGGGATCCTAACTACACCATAATCTTTTTAGTGCCTCCTCCCCCAGTTTGGCTATGGTATTCTACCCATTTGTTAGGACTGCAGATGCATCCTTGAAGGACATAGTACAGTTTTGTACCTACCATAAATGTAGATGTCCGAGGTATGCATCTGCAGTCAGGATTACCACCCTCCTTCCCTCTGTGGTACTCCTAGGGTATTTGCCCATCTTGTAGCTAGCTGGGGGAATCTATTATGGTGTATTTGTTTGTATATATGTACATACATGTTTATTTTTGTTTGCTCTCTACTGTTTGGAATCATTTGCATTTATCCAAATTTAGCCTTCCTAGAGGGCACCTGGCATCTGGGGCAAGAAACACTGAGGAAAATGGCGTCGGCTGATGCCTTTATACCCAATTGACAGCAGCTATGACGTCGGGTGAAGTGCGACATCAGCCGAGGCCAGATCCAGACTTTTGAATACGGCCGACCGAAGGGCTGCCTGAGGCAGGACAACCCATTTGTTAGGACTGCAGCTGCATACCTCTCGGACATCTACATTTATGGTACGTACAAAACTGTACATGTGAGAGTGTTCGATCTCGCCGTTTGTTCTTACACCTGGGTTCGGAGCCGATCCTCGGCTCCGTGTCGGCCGCTTGCAAGCTCTGCATCGAGAAGAAGCTCGAGACTAACCTAACTCCCACAATCCCCCTCTGCCTTTACCTCAGATCTAGTTTGCCGCTGCAGCGTTCGCATCACTTGATTGAGCTCGAGCACCTAAAGCTAAGATTTAAATATTTTTTCTTGTATTTCTTAAGAATAATTTTTTTCCAAAAAGTTATTTAGTGACTGTGTGTGTGTGTGATACTGTTTCGAGGATTCTCGGTTCCATTTAAAGTTATTTTAAACTTTATTAGAGTTTCCCTCGGGGCCTATCCCCACCCTTTACTGGATTGACTACCGGATAGACATTCTTTTTACTGGATTTGACAAAATTACCGGATTGGACATACCTACTGGACTTGACTTTTACTCCTTATTGTTAGCTTTATTTAAGATGTCTGAGAAAGCTAAATCTGGGTTTAAACGTTGCCAATGTGGGCAAAAGATGTCAGTTACTGACAACCATAGTTCCTGCGTCTACTGTCTTGGCCCTCTCCATCTGCAAGAAGACTGTTCAATTTGTCATTCTTTCAGTGGAAGGGTCATGACAGATAGGCGCAGGAAACTCATGGATAGGGTCTTTAAAACCTACTTTTCAAGAGGCTCTGGATGCTTCAGACCAGGCATCCAAATCCTCGAAGGAATCGAAGACGTCGGAGCCCAAGTCATCGGCTCCGAGCTCTTCAGTTAAAGTTCGATCACCGGTTCCACAGACTTGGGACCGAGTGTTCAACTGTTGTCAGTTTCGAGCCTCGAGTCTTGGAACCGGTGACGGAGCTCCCTCCCGACACTGTTGAGGTCGGCTCCGTCTTGATTCCTTCGACGCTCTTCCAGACCCTCTCCGACACCGATGTAGACCGCGTGGTGCAGAAGTTAATGGAGAATACGGCCTTATCCAAACTCATCTCGGTCTCCTCTCAATTGGTGTCGAGACTTGAAGGCCTTCCCTTATCTCCATCTGTTCCTCCTCCGAGACCTGTCCAGTCTTCGGCGGAAGAGGCTGATCTGCTGATTGTGGAGCCCTCGGTGCCAGAACCGTCCTTCTCTCGGTCGGCTCCGTTCACCTCGACTCCGTCGGATCCGGTACGAGTCTCGGGCGAAGATCCATCCTTGGTTCGGGACGAGTCGGACCGATGTTTGTTCCGGCGCTCCCTCGGGCCTCGGCTCGGATCGACTCGGTTCCGTCCTCAGGGTCGATGCCTTGGTGCCTGTTTCGGGATTCTTCCCATTTCTTGAACCGGAGATACCTCGACTTGGGACCCGGGGGCCTTCGACCTCATGAGGAAGGTGTTGTCTACCCAGACAACCACATCAGCAGAAACAGCTTCTCCTCCCCATAAAGGACCGTTATCCTCCTCTGCACCCACGGCTACATCTAAGCGTCGAGCACCTGTGTCTCAGCCACCCCTGGAGGTGCCCCTCTTCCTCGGAGGCTTCTTCGGATGCTCCCCCCGAAGAAGTCCCTAGGAAAAGATTGTGTAAGAGGAGACACTTAGATTCTCCACAAGAATCATTGACATCGGACACTGACTTGGATGAGTCAGAAGGGTCCCCAAAGTCACCCTCAGAGGATGTCTCTTTTTCTGACATCTTGGAGATCCTAAAGCAGAGAGGTGATTGGCAATCCCTCCCCCCTTCTGAGGATGAGTCAGTCTTGCTGAAGGCATTTGGTGCTCGCCCTTCCTCCTGTTTGGTCACTCTGCCCTTCGATGAGTTAATGGAGCTGATTGCTCGAAGGGCATGGGAGACGCCTGACACAGTGGAACCAGTCCCTAGAAAGCCTAATAAGTATATTACTGCACCCCAAGACAAGGCTTATCTAACAAAGGGAGTTCCAGTGGGCTATGGTGGTGGCAGCGCACGAAAAGGAGATGTCGGAATCTTCCTCATCTGTCCATCCGCCTAACAGAGATTCTAGGACTATGGACAGATGGGAGCGCATTTTAGTTCAGCGGCTTTTCTATGCGATCCCTGAACTATTTGACCCACTTCACCGACTACAGAGGGATTTAGTCAAAGAGTTGGGAGATACCCTCCAGGGTACTACAGATGCTGCTGTTTCAGAGAAAGTTACAGCACATCTCAATACCCTTACATCCATTGTAAACTCGTCCATGAGGCTGATCTCATACGCAGAAGGATCGAGTAGGGCAGCAACTTCAGCGATTGCTCTTCGTAGACAATCCTGGATGCGCTTATGTTCATTTGCTGGAAGCCTTCAAGTCTTCCTTTACTAACGCCCCATTTGACGGTGCCACTCTCTTTGGCCCCAAAGTAAAGGAGACCCTTACCCAGTGTGAACAGGGCGAAAGACTCTGTCTGCTGTCGGAGTCCATTTTCCACCCCATCCAGACCGTACCCCAAAGGGCAGCGGTGGAAAGATGTGGTTTGAAACCCCAAGGGTCTTTCCCAGGCACACAGGGTGATGCCCCTCTAGAGGCAGAGGAGGGGCAGAGGTGGAAGACGCCGCCCTGGCGGCAGAGGGGTCCAAAACCAAGGTGACAGGGATACACCCCTGGAAAACCTTTCCAGCACTCCTGAGAGGAGGCCCGACTGTCCTGCTCTGGAGGCAGTCGGGAAATTAGCTTTATACCCTCAGGCCTGGCAAAATCTTACATCAGACAACTGGGTAAAAGCGTTGTTACCAGAGGCTACAGAATACCCTTCCTAGTGCCCCCATTCCAATGAGAAGACTCCCAGATGTGCCCCCATCTGCGAGACCCTGCAGCTATAGAAATTTCAAAGCTGCTAGAAAAAAGAGTCATCCAACCAGTTCCAGCGGACCAAAGAGGATTCGGAACTTACTCAAGGTTCTTTTTAGTTCCAAAGAAGACAGGGGACTGAAGGCCGATTCTGGACCTAAGCAATCTCAATACCTTCGTCAAGAAAGAAAAGTTCCGAATGGTCACGCTTCAATCGATCCTTCCATTTTTACAGAAGGGCGATTGGATGTGCTCAATAGATCTGAAGGACGCTTACTGCCACATCAAAATGGCCAGGGCGTCCAGGGATCACTTGCGCTTCCGGCTGGGAGCCAGTCACTTTCAGTTTCGAGCCCTGCCCTTTGGTCTAACCTCAGCCCCCAGGGTTTTTACCAAATGCATGGCAGTGGTGGCGTCTCACCTGAGCCGCCTCGGATTCCAGGTGTTTCCGTATCTGGACGACTGGCTCCTTTCTGCTACCACCCAGCGTCAGCTGATTCAGGCCAGGGATTACACACTACAGCTTTGTGTTCATCTCGGAATTTCCGTAAATTTCGAAAAATTTTCACTACAGCCATCACAGCATATCTCATTCATAGGAGCAGAATTGGATACGCATCATTTAATTCTAAGACTTCCCCCAGAAAGGATAGCCTCACTACAAAGCCACATATCTCTTCTTCTGTCATCCAGAAAATCCCCAGCAAAACTGGTTCTGAAGGTTTTGGGTCTCATGGCAGCTTCTCTCATTGCGATACCATTGGGAAAACTGCACATGAGAGTTCTACAATGGCTACTGTTTGCACAATGGTCGTTCCAACAGCTACCTCTGACACATGAAATTCTGATCACAAATACATGCAAATCGCACCTAGCCTGGTGGCTTCAGACTTGCAACCTTTCCAGCGGAAGACCATTTGTGCTACCCGCGCCGACAGCTACGGTGACCACGGACACTTCCCTGAAAGGGTGGGGGGGCATCTTTCAGGGACAGACAGTCCAAGGCGAATGGACCAATTTAGAGTACAATCTGCACATCAATGTTCTAGAGTTGAGGGCAGTGTTTCTAGCGTTGCAACACTTTGCTCCCCTTCTTCCTCTAGGGACTATTGCAGTTCAGACAGACAACATGTCCGTAGTCTGGTACATAAACAAACAAGGCGGACCCAAGTCTTATCAACTATGCAGAGAGGCCATGAGAATCTGGCAATGGGCGGAGTCCACGGTCGCTTTCTGATGCAACGCACATCCTGGGGTCATCCAGCGTCATAGCCGACAGGCTGAGCAGAGCAATCCTGTTGCCTCACGAGTGGTCCCTCAAACAGTCAGTTGCGAAGAAGATTTTTCGCAAGTGGGGCCAGCCTTCCTGCGATCTTTTTGCATCTCCAATGAGCCAAATGCAGGAGCTACCTTGCCCTATTACCCCTCCAGGGAAGTCCCCAGGGACATGCTGGTGCACGATTGGCCCCGGGTCTCCTGTGCGCTTTTCCTCCCTTTCCCCTGATTGCAAAGTTTCTGCAGAAAGCCAACAACCTGCAAAGGACGATAATCCTCATTGCCCCATTCTGGCCTCGTCAAATTTGGTTCCCTTTCTTCTGGCACACAGCATTGGGGACCCTGGATCCTGGACCCAGAGCCAGATCTACTGACCCACTCGTCAGGGTTCCCCCCTCGCTCTTGTCACTCCGTCTAGCAGCTTGGCTGCTCCGCTTCCCTTCTTAGCCAGGTCTGATCTTCTCTCACCTGCAGTTCAGAATATACTAGTGGCTTCTCATAAAGCTTCCACTACTAAGACCTACATTAGTAAATGGAAGCGTTTTGTATTCTGGGCAAATACACAGCATTTGGACCCTGTCATAGCTTCGTTAAACAAGATCTTGGAGTTTTTAACAGAATTGTTCCACCAAGGAGCTTCTCCTGCCACTTTGAGTGCAATTGGCTGCCATTTCCAACTTTCATGTGGAAGAATGTGGGGCACCTATTTTGGCTCACAGACTTTGTAAGGCCTTTTTAAAAGGATCTTTCCATATTAGACCACCAGTTAGAACTCCTACATCTCCTTGGAATCTAAACCTTTTATTATCTAAATTGATGTTACCTCCATTTGAGCCAGCCTCCTCTTGTCCATTGAAGTATTTGTCATGGAAGACCCTCTTCTTGGTAGCCATTACATCCGCTAAGGCGGTATCTGAGCTTCAGGCTCTTTCCATTAATCACCCTTATCTGATCTTTCACTCTGACAGAGTATCTCTTAGCACTAATCCATCCTTCCTCCCAAAGTTTGCTCTATTAATAACATTAATCAATCCATTGAACTACCTACCTTTTCAAAATCACTCCAATAAATTGGAGTATATGTTACACAAGTTGGATGTCCATAGACAACTTAGATTTTACTTGGATAGAACAAAGGATCACAGGAAATCTGATCAACTTTTGTAGCTTTGCTGACAGCAGGAAAGGTGTAGCAGTTACTAAACGAACCCTTTCCAAATGGCTAACTGATTGCATTATATTCGTTTATGATTCTTCAAAACAAACTTTACCTGTCAAACCCAAGGGACACTCTACAAGATCAGTGTCTACATCCCTGGCTCATGCAGCTCGCCTACCATTAGACACTATTTGTGCAGCTGCTACTTGGTCTAAACCACATACATTCATCTCTCATTACAAAGTAGACAGGGTTTCTAGGGACAGGGCAGCCTTTGGTTCCACTGTGCTCAAGAACGATCTCCCGTGAGTTCCTCAGGAACATGGAGCTAGGGACGCTACCCAGGTGTAAGAACAAACGGCGAGATCGAACACTCTCACATTTAGAAGTTATGTCCTTACCATAATGTTCCATGTGGAGTGTTCATCTCGCCTTTGTTCTTACATTAGCACCCTCCAACCCTCAGGAAGAACGTACAGTTTGGTGCCTGGTCTGGATTATTTGGCTTCTGCTTTTGCAGTGGTTGTATATATATATGTATATCTTGTATATATATATATATATATGGATAAGTGCTTGTACAGTTATGTTGCTTGTTTTTGCATGAATATGCTCTCTCTCTGACTTCTGGTTTGCTTGCAAACTAGATCTGAGGTAAAGGCAGAGGGGGATTGTGGGAGTTAGGTTAGTCTCGAGCTTCTTCTCGATGCAGAGCTTGCAAGCGACCGAGACGGAGCCGAGGATCGGCTCCGAACCCAGGTGTAAGAACAAAGGCGAGATGAACACTCCACATGGAACGTTATGGTAAGGACATAACTTCTAATTTCTCCTTAAAAATCTGCATACAAAATCCACTCTCTCCTTATTTCTTGAATCCCACCCCACCCCGATTTGTCATCATCCTTTCCATTTTGAAGTATAACTTTCTGCTTGTGTTGTGTATATGAACCTTAATCTTGTAGCTGTAAAATATCCATTCAAATCAGGTTATCCTAAGCCAACTTGTTCTTTTGGAAGTATCAGCTTGTCCCACTTAACTCTTGCCATTTTCCTGTCCCAGATAAATTCCTTCAACTATTTATTAATTAGTGTCCACAACATCTGTTCTGTTTGATAAAGATATGCTTGTTGTTGATAAAGATAGGTGTGACCTGTGTATAAAACTAAAGGGACTAAAACATTGTCACTGCTTGTATTTTACTATCCATATCCATAAAAAAGAACTTCCAGTTTCTCATTTTTGTTATTATCTTTGTAGTCTTTTCCCATGTATCCTTAGGTGCCATAAGTGAATGATGTTAAGTTGTCTATCTCGCCTTCATTCTTGCTGGATGGGTTCGGAGCCAACCTCAGCTCCGACTCGGCCACTCTAAAAGCTCGAGAGTTGGTTCCACCGGCACGAGGCTACCCCTATATCCCACAATGCTAGGCGTGAATTACCCCAGATCTCGTTTGCTGCTACAGCGATCGAGGTGTTTTTCTACCGGCTCCAGGTTAGTTAAAATTTAGATTAGTTTAATAACTTTAAACTTACGCTAGCTTAGTTTATCCCCTTTATTACCCTTAGTGTAGTGGATATTATCCCTTCTACCTTTTTATCCAGCCCCTTTTTCTCAAGAACTAATAAGTTATTTCCTTAGGCCTTCGGGCCCTTCCTTCCCTCCCTTAGGGTGTGTATGTGTTTTGGTAGGAATTTTTAACTTAACTTACCTTTCAGAAGTTTTGTTTTAAATAATTCTACTTAGATTTCTAACAGTGTAATCTGTGTGTGTGTGTTACTGTGTGTGGTTACACTTCGGTTCCTTGAATATGTCCAAGGATTCAAAGGTCTCAGGCTTCAAGTGTGACTCGTGCTGTCAGAAAATGTCTCTGACAGACGGTCACACTTCTTGTGTGTACTGCCTGGGACCTTTACACCTGCAGGACTCTTGTGCTGTATGCCATGGCTTCAGCCCTAGAGTCCTGCAGGAAAGAAAAAAACAAACTCATATTAAGGGGTTTGCTTAAGCCTGAAGGTTCCTTTCTGCTACATCGGAAAACCTTCTAAGGCTTCCAAGACCTCGGCTCCAGCTTCAGAGTGAGGCCTAAGGCTTCAGCCTGCTGCTTCATCGGCTCCAGCTGGAGCCGATGAGCCTTGACTACAGTATCTGTGGTTCCCTCGGCTCCGGCGGGCCGAGGCATTAGATTCCTGGGTCGGCTCGATCAGACCATCGGAGCCGACATCTAGAAAGAGATCGAGGTCACCATCCCTTGGCTCCGTTCATTCGGCTCCAGCGTCTCCCTTGCTGTCTGAACGGTGCCACAGATCTCACTCCTCCAGGTCATCGAGGCTCTCAGATCATGACCTCCAGAGGGTAGTGAGTCGACTTTTAAAGTCCGAGGCACTAGCCCAAATGCTCCAGAGCCCGACTCATCAGTCGATGCCTCAACTTATTCCTATAAATATTCCTCCTCCGACTCCTTTGAGTTCGGGCAGGCGTCTCGGGACCGAGACTGTGGTAGCGTTGGAGCCGATACAATTGTCTTCGGCTCCAATTTCTTCTTTTGAAGAATCTCGGCGCCGAGCTTCCCTCGTCGGCTCCGAGGGGGTGAGTGGCATCGGACCCTTGTCCGACCCCCTCTCCCTCGGTGCTTGGCGCTGGTGAGTTTGGCTCGACATCGGCCTCGAGCCATCTCTGTCGGTGCCGAGGAGGTTCTCAGCTTCTCGGGCGGGGACCTCTGGCTCTGCCAGACAGGGGTGCGTTCGAGGTCATGCGGAGTGTGTTGGAACCTTGTTCGACTCCACAGTCGGCTCCGTCCGCCCCTCCCTCTTCGGTGCCTTTGGTTATGTCGACTCACTCCCTCATCCCAGACCGCAGAGAGCCAGCTCCTCAAGAATCCCTGTGGGATCTCATCCTCTTCGAGGCCTCCCTGAATTGGCAGGGGCCCCTAGGAAGAGAAAGTGTAAGAGGAAGCACATAGACTCACCTGAGTCTGTCACCTCTGACACAGATTTAGAGGATTCGAGGATCCCCACGTTCCCCTTCTGAAGATGTCTCCTTGCAGACATTCTAGAGATCCTGAAACAGAGGGAAATTGGCCAGCCCTTAACCCTTGGAGGATGAATCTGTGTATCTTGAGGCGTTTGGCTCTCGCCCTTCCACCTCCTGGGTGTCCCCCTTTTATCCCCTCATGCAGGTGGTGGCAAAGAAGGCCTGGGCGGCTCCTGATTCAGTGGACCCTACCCCCAGGAGACCTTCAAAATTTATAACAGCACCAACTGACAAACAATTTCTAACAAAGGT